>NC_068427.1:33921087-34088587 GCF_023373465.1 Oncorhynchus keta | reverse complement strand
TTTCAATGACAGCCTAGTGGGTTAACTGCCTGCTCAGGAGCAGAATGACTGATTTGTATCTTGTCAGCTCAGGGATTTGAACTTGCAACCTTTCGTTTACTAGTCCAACGCGCTAACCACTAGGCTACCCTGCCGCCCCAGCTTGTGTCATAGCCCTACTTTAAATATTTACCCGTTTCCATTGAAATGTTTTCTTACAGAAAATATTCCACAGAAAGAGGCACATAGAGTCTCTGTTTGCATCCCAAATGGCACCTAATACCGTATGGGCCCTATATAGGGAATAGGATGCCATTTGGAATATACCCACTGTTTCTGGCATATTGAAGCCATTTACTTTTAGTGTTATCATTGTGACAGTGACAGATGACGTGTGATACCCTGTCTGTGGTGAGCCTGCTGAAGATTGAAGGCCCATGCATCCCGGTCGTGATCATTCTGTAGACTGCTGAAGGGACTCTAAGGGCCCATGGATTCACATGAGACCCATCACACTGGATATAGTCTATCATCTGCTCTATTGAGAGATGTGACTGATAGAGGATGAGATGAGAGAAAGAGCTGTGGAGTGATAAAGAGGTGGGACAGGAGAGAATGGGGAGAGACAGAGGTGGAAAGAGAACATTTGAGAGAGAGAGAGAGAGAGGTGGAGAGATTATTCACTGTGACACGGTGGGAGAGCAGATCAACATTACTTCTAATCTAGAAACAAAGCAGCTCTTCTCGCGTCCACCCTTTTCCTTCTCTCGCCACAGGATGAAAGACACTACATGACTGGTTAAAGTGTGGTGTCATGTATTCGCAAACGTTTCTATCTGTGCTTATGTTGCAGTTTGTAGGTTGGATAGGGTTGGACAGTTTGGGGGTGGGGTTGGACAGTTTGGGGATAGGGTTGGACAGTTTGGGGGTGGGGTTGGACAGTTTGGGGATAGGGTTGGACAGTTTGGGGATAGGGTTGGACAGTTTGGGGATAGGGTTGGACAGTTTGGGGGTGGGGTTGGACAGTTTGGGGATAGGGTTGGACAGTTTGGGGATAGGGTTGGACAGTTTGGGGATAGGGTTGGACAGTTTGGGGGTAGGGTTGGACAGTTTGGGGATAGGGTTGGACAGTTTGGGGATAGGGTTGGACAGTTTGGGGATAGGGTTGGACAGTTTGGGGATAGGGTTGGACAGTTTGGGGATAGGGTTGGACAGTTTGGGGATAGGGTTGGACAGTTTGGGGGTAGGGTTGGACAGTTTGGGGATAGGGTTGGACAGTTTGGGGATAGGGTTGGACAGTTTGGGGGTAGGGTTGGACAGTTTGGGGGTAGGTTTGGACAGTTTGGGGATAGGGTTGGACAGTTTGGGGGTAAGGTTGGACAGTTTGGGAATAGGGTTGGACCGTTTGGGGGTAGGGTTGGACAGTTTGGGGGTAGGGTTGGACCGTTTGGGGGTAGGGTTGGACAGTTTGGGGATAGGGTTGGACAGTTTGGGGATAGGGTTGGACAGTTTGGGGGTAGGGTTGGACAGTTTGGGGATAGGGTTGGACAGTTTGGGGCTAAGGTTGGACAGTTTGGGGTTAGGGCTGGGTACGGTTGGACAGTTTGAGGGTACGGTTGGACAGTTTGGGGGTAGGGTTGGACAGTTTGGGGATAGGGTTGGACAGTTTGGAGATAGGGTTGGCCAGTTTGGGGGTAGGGTTGGACAGTTTGGGGGTAGGGTTGGACAGTTTGGGGATAGGGTTGGACAGTTTGGAGTTAGGGTTGGACAGTTTGGGGATAGGGTTGGACAGTTTGGGGGTAAGGTTGGACAGTTTGGGGATAGGGTTGGACCGTTTGGGGGTAGGGTTGGACAGTTTGGGGATAGGGTTGGACAGTTTGGGGGTAGGGTTGGACCGTTTGGGGTTAGGGTTGGACAGTTTGGGGATAGGGTTGGACAGTTTGGGGGTAGGGTTGGACAGTTTGGGGGTATGGTTGGACAGTTTGGGGATAGGGTTGGACAGTTTGGGGGTAGGGTTGGACAGTTTGGGGATAGGGTTGGACAGTTTGGGGGTAGGGTTGGACAGTTTGGGGATAGGGTTGGACCGTTTGGGGGTAGGGTTGGACAGTTTGGGGATAGGGTTGGACAGTTTGGGGGTAGGGTTGGACCGTTTGGGGGTAGGGTTGGACAGTTTGGGGATAGGGTTGGACAGTTTGGAGATAGGTTTGGACAGTTTGGGGGTAGGGTTGGACAGTTTGGGGATAGGGTTGGACAGTTTGGGGATAGGGTTGGACAGTTTGGGGATAGAGTTGGACAGTTTGGGGATAGGGTTGGACAGTTTGGGGGTAGGGGTGGACAGTTTGGGGATAGGGTTGGACAGTTTGGGGATAGGGTTGGACAGTTTGGGGATAGAGTTGGACAGTTTGGGGATAGGGTTGGACAGTTTGGGGGTAGGGTTGGACAGTTTGGGGGTGGGGTTGGACAGTTTGGGGATAGGGTTGGACAGTTTGGGGGTAGGGTTGGACAGTTTGGGGGTAAGGTTGGACAGTTTGGGGATAGGGTTGGACAGTTTGGGGATAGGGTTGGACAGTTTGGGGGTAGGGTTGGACAGTTTGGGGGTAGGGTTGGACAGTTTGGGGGTGGGGTTGGACAGTTTGGGGATAGGGTTAGACATTTTGGGGGTAGGGTTGGACAGTTTGGGGGTAAGTTTGGACAGTTTGGGGATAGGGTTGGACAGTTTGGGGATAGGGTTGGACAGTTTTGGGGTAGGGTTGGACAGTTTGGGGGTAGGGTTGGACAGTTTGGGGATAGGGTTGGACAGTTTGGGGGTAAGGTTGGACAGTTTGGGGATAGGGTTGGACCGTTTGGGGGTAGGGTTGGACAGTTTGGGGATAGGGTTGGACAGTTTGGGGGTAGGGTTGGACCGTTTGGGGGTAGGGTTGGACAGTTTGGGGATAGGGTTGGACAGTTTGGGGGTAGGGTTGGACAGTTTGGGGGTAGGGTTGGACAGTTTGGGGGTAGGGTTGGACAGTTTGGAGATAGGTTTGGACAGTTTGGGGGTAGGGTTGGACAGTTTGGGGATAGGGTTGGACAGTTTGGGGATAGGGTTGGACAGTTTGGGGATAGGGTTGGACAGTTTGGGGATAGGGTTGGACAGTTTGGGGGTAGGGGTGGACAGTTTGGGGATAGGGTTGGACAGTTTGGGGATAGGGTTGGACAGTTTGGGGATAGAGTTGGACAGTTTGGGGATAGGGTTGGACAGTTTGGGGGTAGGGTTGGACAGTTTGGGGGTGGGGTTGGACAGTTTGGGGATAGGGTTGACAGTTTGGGGGTAGGGTTGGACAGTTTGGGGTAAGGTTGGACAGTTTGGGGATAGGGTTGGACAGTTTGGGGATAGGGTTGGACAGTTTGGGGGTAGGGTTGGACAGTTTGGGGGTAGGGTTGGACAGTTTGGGGGTGGGGGTTGGACAGTTTGGGGATAGGGTTAGACATTTTGGGGGTAGGGTTGGACAGTTTGGGGGTAAGTTTGGACAGTTTGGGGATAGGGTTGGACAGTTTGGGGATAGGGTTGGACAGTTTGGGGGTAGGGTTGGACAGTTTGGGGATAGAGTTGGACAGTTTGGGGATAGGGTTGGACAGTTTGGGGGTAGGGTTGGACAGTTTGGGGGTGGGGTTGGACAGTTTGGGGATAGGGTTGGACAGTTTGGGGGTAGGGTTGGACAGTTTGGGGGTAAGGTAGGACAGTTTGGGGATAGGGTTGGACAGTTTGGGGATAGGGTTGGACAGTTTGGGGATAGGGTTGGACAGTTTGGGGGTAGGGTTGGACAGTTTGGGGATATGGTTGGACAGTTTGGGGGTAGGGTTGGACCGTTTGGGGTAGGGTTGGACAGTTTGGGGATAGGGTTGGACAGTTTGGGGGTAGGGTTGGACAGTTTGGGGATAGGGTTGGACAGTTTGGGGATAGGGTTGGACAGTTTGGGGATAGGGTTGGACAGTTTGGGGATAGGGTTGGACAGTTTGGGGATAGGGTTGGACAGTTTGGGGATAGGGTTGGACAGTTTGGGGGTAGGGTTGGACAGTTTGGGGATAGGGTTGGACAGTTTGGGGGTAGGGTTGGACAGTTTGGGGGTAGGGTTGGACAGTTTGGGGATAGGGTTGGACAGTTTGGGGGTAGGGTTGGACAGTTTGGGAATAGGGTTGGACCGTTTGGGGGTAGGGTTGGACAGTTTGGGGGTAGGGTTGGACCGTTTGGGGGTAGGGTTGGACAGTTTGGGGATAGGGTTGGACAGTTTGGGGATAGGGTTGGACAGTTTGGGGGTAGGGTTGGACAGTTTGGGGATAGGGTTGGACAGTTTGGGGCTAGGTTGGACAGTTTTTATTTTTTATTTTTTTATTTCACCTTTATTTAACCAGGTAGGCTAGTTGAGAACAAGTTCTCATTTGCAACTGCGACCTGGCCAAGATAAAGCATAGATAGCAGTGTGAACAGACAACACAGAGTTACACATGGAGTAAACAATTTAGCAAGTCAATAACACAGTAGAAAAAATGGGCAGTCTATATACAATGTGTGCAAAAGGCATGAGGAGGTAGGCGAATAATACAATTTTGCAGATTAACACTGGTGATAAATGATCAGATGGGCATGTACAGGTAGAGATATTGGTGTGCAAAAGAGCAGAAAAGTAAATAAATAAAAACAGTATAAAAACAGTATGGGAATGAGGTAGGTGAAAAGGGTGAGCTATTTACCAATAGACTATGTACAGCTGCAGCGATCGGTTAGCTGCTCGGATAGCTGATGTTTGAAGTTGGTGAGGGAGATAAAAGTCTCCAACTTCAGCGATTTTTGCAATTCGTTCCAGTCACAGGCAGCAGAGTACTGGAACGAAAGGCGGCCAAATGAGGTGTTGGCTTTAGGGATGATCAGTGAGATACACCTGCTGGAGCGCGTGCTACGGATGGGTGTTGCCATCGTGACCAGTGAACTGAGATAAGGCGGGCTTTACCTAGCATGGACTTGTAGATGACCTGGAGCCAGTGGGTCTGGGGAGTGAGGGCCAGCCGACTTGAGCATACAGTTGGTGGGTGGTATAAGGTGCTTTAGTGACAAAACGGATGGCACTGTGATAGACTGCATCCAGTTTGCTGAGTAGAGTGTTGGAAGCCATTTTGTAGATGACATCGCCGAAGTCGAGATCGGTAGGATAGTCAGTTTTACTAGGGTAAGCTTGGCAGCGTGAGTGAAGGAGGCTTTGTTGCGGAATAGAAAGCCGACTCTGGATTTGATTTTTGATTGGAGATGTTTGATGTGAGTCTGGAAGGAGAGTTTGCAGTCTAGCCAGACACCTAGGTACTTATAGATGTCCACATATTCAAGGTTGGAACCATCCAGGGTGGTGATGGGGTTTGGGGTTAGGGCTGGGTACGGTTGGACAGCTTGAGGGTACGGTTGGACAGTTTGGGGTAGGGTTGGACAGTTTGGGGATAGGGTTGGACAGTTTGGAGATAGGGTTGGCCAGTTTGGGGGTAGGGTTGGACAGTTTGGGGGTAGGGTTGGACAGTTTGGGGATAGGGTTGGACAGTTTGGAGTTAGGGTTGGACAGTTTGGGGATAGGGTTGGACAGTTTGGGGGTAAGGTTGGACAGTTTGGGGATAGGGTTGGACCGTTTGGGGGTAGGGTTGGACAGTTTGGGGATAGGGTTGGACAGTTTGGGGGTAGGGTTGGACCGTTTGGGGGTAGGGTTGGACAGTTTGGGGATAGGGTTGGACAGTTTGGGGGTAGGGTTGGACAGTTTGGGGGTATGGTTGGACAGTTTGGGGATAGGGTTGGACAGTTTGGGGGTAGGGTTGGACAGTTTGGGGATAGGGTTGGACAGTTTGGGGGTAAGGTTGGACAGTTTGGGGATAGGGTTGGACCATTTGGGGGTAGGGTTGGACAGTTTGGGGATAGGGTTGGACAGTTTGGGGGTAGGGTTGGACCGTTTGGGGGTAGGGTTGGACAGTTTGGGGATAGGGTTGGACAGTTTGGGGGTGGGGTTGGACAGTTTGGGGATAGGGTTGGACAGTTTGGGGGTAGGGTTGGACAGTTTGGGGATAGGGTTGGACAGTTTGGGGGTAGGGTTGGACAGTTTGGGGGTAGGGTTGGACAGTTTGGGGGTAGGGTTGGACAGTTTGGAGATAGGTTTGGACAGTTTCGGGGTAGGGTTGGACAGTTTGGGGATAGGGTTGGACAGTTTGGGGATTTGGACAGTTTGGGGGTAGGGTTGGACAGTTTGGGGATAGAGTTGGACAGTTTGGGGATAGGGTTGGACAGTTTGGGGGTAGGGGTTTTGGGGATAGGGTTGGACAGTTTGGGGATAGGGTTGGACAGTTTGGGGATAGAGTTGGACAGTTTGTGGATAGGGTTGGACAGTTTGGGGGTAGGGTTGGACAGTTTGGGGGTGGGGTTGGACAGTTTGGGGATAGGGTTAGACAGTTTGGGTGTAGGGTTGGACAGTTTGGGGATAGGGTTAGACAGTTTGGGGGTAGGGTTGGACAGTTTGGGGGTAGGTTTGGACAGTTTGGGGATAGGGTTGGACAGTTTGGGGATAGGGTTGGACAGTTTGGGGGTGGGGTTGGACAGTTTGGGGATAGAGTTGGACAGTTTGGGGATAGGGTTGGACAGTTTGGGGGTAGGGTTGGACAGTTTGGGGGTGGGGTTGGACAGTTTGGGGTTAGGGTTGGACAGTTTGGGGGTAGGGTTGGACAGTTTGGGGGTAAGGTTGGACAGTTTGGGGATAGGGTTGGACAGTTTGGGGATAGGGTTGGACAGTTTGGGGATAGGGTTGGACAGTTTGGGGGTAGGGTTGGACAGTTTGGGGATATGGTTGGACAGTTTGGGGGTAGGGTTGGACCGTTTCGGGGTAGGGTTGGACAGTTTGGGGGTAGGGTTGGACAGTTTGGGGGTGGGGTTGGACAGTTTGGGGGTAGGGTTGGACAGTTTGGGGATAGGGTTGGACAGTTTGGGGGTAGGGTTGGACAGTTTGGGGATAGGGTTGGACAGTTTGGGGGTAGGGTTGGACAGTTTGGGGATAGGGTTGGACAGTTTGGGGATAGAGTTGGACAGTTTGTGGATAGGGTTGGACAGTTTGGGGGTAGGGTTGGACAGTTTGGGGGTGGGGTTGGACAGTTTGGGGATAGGGTTAGACAGTTTGGGTGTAGGGTTGGACAGTTTGGGGATAGGGTTAGACAGTTTGGGGGTAGGGTTGGACAGTTTGGGGGTAAGTTTGGACAGTTTGGGGATAGGGTTGGACAGTTTGGGGATAGGGTTGGACAGTTTGGGGGTGGGGTTGGAGAGTTTGGGGATAGAGTAGGACAGTTTGGGGATAGGGTTGGACAGTTTGGGGGTAGGGTTGGACAGTTTGGGGGTGGGGTTGGACAGTTTGGGGATAGGGTTGGACAGTTTGGGGGTAGGGTTGGACAGTTTGGGGGTAAGGTTGGACAGTTTGGGGATAGGGTTGGACAGTTTGGGGATAGGGTTGGACAGTTTGGGGATAGGGTTGGACAGTTTGGGGGTAGGGTTGGACAGTTTGGGGATATGGTTGGACAGTTTGGGGGTAGGGTTGGACCGTTTGGGGGTAGGGTTGGACAGTTTGGGGGTAGGGTTGGACAGTTTGGGGGTGGGGTTGGACAGTTTGGGGGTAGGGTTGGACAGTTTGGGGGTAGGGTTGGACAGTTTGGGGGTAGGGTTGGACAGTTTGGGGATAGGGTTGGACAGTTTGGGGGTAGGGTTGGACAGTTTGGGGGTAGGGTTGGACAGTTTGTACACTAAGTGTGAAAGGAATTAGCGTGTGTCAGTGCTATTGGTGATGCACTGCAGGTGACATCACTTGGTTTCCAAACCATATTGCTGCTGTAACAAATTCAGGACAGGATTTGGTAGGAATTATGTGGAAATAATGAAGAGGTTTGTTTGACTGGCTTTGAGTGAATGAGAAGGAAAGTGTTTTATTTATTTTATTATGTCGGAAGATTGGCCCAAATATAATTATGTTTTGGATATTCCTGAAATGACATGTTATTTGGGGAATGTATGTTTTGCATAATGTCTTTTGGGCCTATATTTTGTGGAATATATTTTGTGGAATGCCCCTAGAAGTTTTTTTGATTGAATTGAAGGTCAGTTTTTAGCATGCCAAGGGAAAGCAGACGTTCAGTTTTGCCAAAATGAAATATTTGTCTCATGAGAAAAAATATGGATCTATCAGTGTCTTCATATATTTTCTCCAGACTCTTCCTATTGAGTCTGGAGTAGATCGCATTCATTTTCATCATTTTGTTATTTGCTGTAAATCAAAGGCATCAAGTCTATTTACTCATCACAGTTTGAGTGAACATGCTCTCATCAGTAACTGTTTGAATACTGTAGGTAATGAAGCACTTTGGTTGTGGAGTGACTCCTGATATTTTCTGAGCAGTACGGTTGTAGGGTACTGATTTCTAAAGGTGCATGAACTGAACTGTTGATTACCTGAGAGAAGAGGGTGAACAGAGAGATGTAGCATTGAATTACATTGAGATTATGCCATTTTTTTTCGTTTGACCATCAACGGCAATAAGTTGTTTAAAACATTAAACCACAATATTGCATCCTTAGATGTTATGGTGAAAAAACAGGCTAATGTAAATTGTTTTACATTTTATTGCACAAATAAGCTGTCAACTTTATTCCCACAAGCAAACACTCACACACTGACACCTGTAATGAACACAATGGGAAACAGAGAGCTGGTTTCAAGCGCAGGGTGCAGCAGGTGTTTATTTGTGAAGGACCACAGGAGCAGGCAGAAGGTCATACACAGGGGGTCCAAAAGGTTGGTACAGGCAGGGAAAAGGCTAGTAACGTCATCCGGGCGATCAGGCAATAGGTTGATAACAGGAAATCCAATAGGCTAAAGTACAAGCAGAGAATAGACAACAACTATCATACACGGGAGGATTACATTACAGGAAACCCAGTGCTCTGAAGAGCAATGTGTCACAAAAAAAAAATACCTCACAGTGATGGGGGGTGCAAAGAACTGAACTAAATAGTGTGAGATAATGACATACAGGTGTGTGAACAGGTGATCAGAATTCAGGTGATTGGGATCTGGAGAGTGAGCTGCGTTCAGGGGATCTATGTGTTTGAGAGTGTGAGCTACAAAGTGGGCTGGAAGGTGAGCTGTGTTCATGGGATCTACGTATTTCAGAGAGTGAGTTGGAAACAGACATTACAAAACCAAGATATGCATTTATTTTTTACCTCTGGCTTCATATCCTGCTATTAATTAAGTATAGAAATCCCATGTTGTGATTCATTGCCATAATCTGTCATTTCTGGAATGGAAATCCTGGAAAAAAAATGTAATCAAACCGACAACAATGAGGAGGACAAGGGGGGAATAAAGTAATAGAAATGAAGACATTGTGCCTCAGTGACATGTCTCTGCATTCCTCTGAATGCAAATCCACGCTTTAGGGGAAAAACTGCTTTGTACCACAGTATGTGCCATGCTTCACAGAAAGAGAGACAGGGAGAAAGAAAGAAAATAAAGATGATTTAAAAATTATTTCCATGATATGATTTATTATTAAATATGATTTAGTTCTGCCTGTAATGTAGCCTTAATCTCAAATCAAATCCGCATACACAAATCCCATTGTTCTGCTTTTGTCCTTCTCTTCACATTGTCTTTCACAGCATGGTTCCAGCAACTATAGTGGAACCGTAAACAGGCTGGAGCAGTGTAGCTCGGCATGGCTTGGTTCAGCTCAGCTAATTAGTGTGAAAAGGGTTTACAGTCTGCCAGCAATCCAGCCTTGGTCCACTTGAACATCCAGCCAGGTTGGTACAGGTGGCTTTTCTGTGGTTCAGTGGACAGTCAACACAATGCAGTGGTCACATGGAGGTGTTGGCTTCTACTACAGTAACTGTATGATGTCATTACAGATCACTGATAACTCAGTCATTACCATGTGTGTGTGTCTTATCGGGTAGTCAGGGAGCTTATTGAAGCGATGTGTGTGTGTCTTATCGGGTAGTCAGGGAGCTTATTGAAGCGATGTGTGTGTGTCTTATCGGGTAGTCAGGGAGCTTATTGAAGCGATGTGTGTGTGTCTTATCGGGTAGTCAGGGAGCTTATTGAAGCGATGTGTGTGTGTCTTATCGGGTAGTCAGGGAGCTTATTGAAGCGATGTGTGTGTGTCTTATCGGGTAGTCAGGGAGCTTATTGAAGCGATGTGTGTGTGTCTTATCGGGTAGTCAGGGAGCTTATTGAAGCGATGTGTGTGTGTCTTATCGGGTAGTCAGGGAGCTTATTGAAGCGATGTGTGTGTGTCTTATCGGGTAGTCAGGGAGCTTATTGAAGCGATGTGTGTGTGTCTTATCGGGTAGTCAGGAGCTTATTGAAGCGATGTGTGTGTGTCTTATCGGGTAGTCAGGGAGCTTATTGAAGCGATGTGTGTGTGTCTTATCGGGTAGTCAGGGAGCTTATTGAAGCGATGTGTGTGTGTCTTATCGGGTAGTCAGGGAGCTTATTGAAGCGTGTGTGTGTGTCTTATCGGGTAGTCAGGGAGCTTATTGAAGCGATGTGTGTGTGTCTTATCGGGTAGTCAGGGAGCTTATTGAAGCGATGTGTGTGTGTCTTATCGGGTAGTCAGGGAGCTTATTGAAGCGATGTGTGTGTGTCTTATCGGGTAGTCAGGGAGCTTATTGAAGCGATGTGTGTGTGTCTTATCGGGTAGTCAGGGAGCTTATTGAAGCGATGTGTGTGTGTCTTATCGGGTAGTCAGGGAGCTTATTGAAGCGATGTGTGTGTGTCTTATCGGGTAGTCAGGGAGCTTATTGAAGCGATGTGTGTGTGTCTTATCGGGTAGTCAGGGAGCTTATTGAAGCGATGTGTGTGTGTCTTATCGGGTTGTCAGGGAGCTTATTGAAGCGATGTGTGTGTGTCTTATCGGGTAGTCAGGGAGCTTATTGAAGCGATGTGTGTGTGTCTTATCGGGTAGTCAGGGAGCTTATTGAAGCGATGTGTGTGTGTCTTATCGGGTAGTCAGGGAGCTTATTGAAGCATATGGAGGTTTCGTTTTCAGTGGCTGATGATAAACTGTCCTTTTCACTGGGAAACTGTGCTTGCATCTCAAATGGCACCCTATTCCCTACATCGTGCACTGCTTTTTACTAAAGTCCTATTGGCCCTTGTCAAAAGTAGTGCTCTGTAGGGCATAGTATATAATTTTGAACACACCCTGCACATCCCACAATACCCCTTTAATCTCTTCATGGTGCCCTCAGGGCATAATAACTGTTTATTACCTGGAAACCCCCCACACACACCTCCCACCGTCCGCCTCCCTCCCTCCTCCAGCCTTTCTGTATGCTCATGCTAACCGTTATTGAAAACACCCAGGCTCATCACATCACACCTGACCTGCATGCTATTTCTTCTTGATAACTGCTCCCCATTCGCTTTGGGTATGTCCCAAATAGCATCCTAATTCTTATGTAGTGCATTACTTTTGATCAAAGACCAATGGGGAATAGGGTGCCATTTGGGATATATCATTTCACTCTCCTGTTAGATCTGTATGCTCCCTCGGCCTCCTGTAATCTAATATCATGTTAGGAGGAATTGTTTGAACAAAATCTCATTTGTCTTTATAGCCTGATGTTGCCTTCAAGCAGATTTTTCTGTTCCTCATCCATCCATTTTCTGAAGGGTAATGGAGGGGAAATAAATAGGAAATAGAATGAAAGTTGGGCTTGGAGAACTACTAACACAAAAAAGGGGGATATGAGTTTAGTTTAGGAAGGAGTAGAAGATGCCTTCCTTGTATTTCTCTGAGGGAAGAAAGTGTGAGGCAGAGAGAGACAGACAGAGAGAGAAAAGGAACACGGTTTTCAGAATGGTACGTAAAATGGAGGTAAGATTTTTGAGGGGAGCTGTCTTGGAGGAGACAGGCGTTTGTGTTTAAAGAAGACAGGTGTGTCTGTTTTCCTGTGCTGTTGGGTGGTACTTCATGGGTGACTGTGTGCCAACACTGTGGGAGGATTCTGTCACCCCTATCAAGGCGATGGCTCCCCCTGTCAACTGTGAAGTGGCTGGAAACAGCCCACATTGTCAACATGGTTGGGATTTACTGGTCATGTGGGAGAAGGCAGTGTATCTGACTGCATCCCAAATGGTACCCCATTCCCTATAGTGCACAACCTTTGACCAGAGCCCATAAGGCGCTGTGAAAAGTAGTGCACTACATAGGGAAAACAGTGCCATTGGGGACTCTCTTTTTGTCAATCTCTCTCTATATAGCGGGGTAGACCAGAGAGCCATGTGAATATATTATTGATGTTAAATATAGCAAACGTTTACGTAACAAACCTTTTACGCCGCTCTGAATGCAATAATCATTACTCTGCTTGTTTTTAAATGACCTTGAGTACTGGACAAGCTTGTTGTGATTCTTGTTATTGCGTGACAGGGAAGGTCAGTATTAGATGTTTGCTTAGAATCACTGCCTATACTGATGGACGAAGCACCACTCAAGCCCACTTTGTGTGTGTGTGTGTGTGTGTGCGTGTGTTCGTGCTCGTGTGCGTACGCCTGTGCACATTTTATTTTTAAGTCTGTGTGCTTTGTTTTGATTTAATTGATATGTCAGTGTGTTTTGGGCTATCCTGTCAGCAGCAGCAGCTGACAGGGCAGATGTCTCCTGTCATAGTGGGGGTAAAAGGTGTTCGATGGGTGGAAAAGACAGGCTTTAATTATGCAGCAGGAGTCTACTCAGTAGCTTGGCCATACGCTAACAGGGACTCATCTGCCCACGGGTCCTCTGCTCACTCACTCACTCACTCACTCACTCACTCACTCACTCACTCACTCACTCACTCACTCACTCACTCTTCAGTAGTCCTACCACGCTGGACCCACCAACCACAGAGCATCTGTATCTCACAGCTCACTAGCCAAGGACTGACATGTAGTGTAAAGCCAAGATCTTTGTCACCGTATGTGATGTGCCAAATGATGATGTGTAGTGATGAATGTAGCCAAATGATGATGTGTAGTGATGAATGTAGCCAAATGATGATGTGTAGTGATGAATGTAGCCAAATGATGATGTGTAGTGATGAATGTAGCCAAATGATGATGTGTAGTGATGAATGTAGCCAAATGATGATGTGTAGTGATGAATGTAGCCAAATGATGATGTGTAGTGATGAATGTAGCCAAATGATGATGTGTAGTGATGAATGTAGCCAAATGATGATGTGTAGTGATGAATGTAGCCAAATGATGATGTGTAGTGATGAATGTAGCCAAATGATGATGTGTAGTGATGAATGTAGCCAAATGATGATGTGTAGTGATGAATGTAGCCAAATGATGATGTGTAGTGATGAATGTAGCCAAATGATGATGTGTAGTGATGAATGTAGCCAAATGATGATGTGTAGTGATGAATGTAGCCAAATGATGATGTGTAGTGATGAATGTAGCCAAATGATGATGTGTAGTGATGAATGTAGCCAAATGATGATGTGTAGTGATGAATGTAGCCAAATGATGATGTGTAGTGATGAATGTAGCCAAATGCTAATAAAACACCAGATTCTAGATGTAGAAAATGTCTGTGTTCTCATTGGCATCACAGACCATACACATGTTGGTGGAACTAATAAATACACTGACTTCCTTTTATCTTTATTTCTTTACAGAGTAAAGTCTTATTTCAATGTTTTGGATGGATCACGATCATCACTTACTCTGTAAAACATGTATATCTAATATACCTCCCCCTCTCTCTGCAGTATGCGCGGGCACAGAGAACAAGCTGAGTACTCTGTCGGACCTGGAGCAGCAGTACCGCACCTTGAGAAAGTACTACGAGAACTGTGAGGTTGTCATGGGTAACCTGGAGATCACCAGCATCGACCGCTCCAGAGACCTCTCCTTCCTCAGGGTAAGACCTGACACTACCATCCCTTCTTAGAATGACTTCTAGAATCACACATAGGAAATGTTCTGGAATCACACCTGGAAGTGTTTTGGAATCACACATAGGAAATGTTCTGGAATCACACCTGGAAGTGTTCTGGAATCACACATAGGAAATGTTCTGGAATCACACATAGGAAATGTTCTGGAATCACACCTGGAAGTGTTCTGGAATCACACATAGGAAATGTTCTGGAATCACACCTGGAAGTGTTTTGGAATCACACATAGGAAATGTTCTGGAATCACACCTGGAAGTGTTTTGGAATCACACATAGGAAATGTTCTGGAATCACACCTGGAAGTGTTCTGGAATCACACATAGGAAATGTTCTGGAATCACACATAGGAAATGTTCTGGAATCACACCTGGAAGTGTTTTGGAATCACACATAGGAAATGTTCTGGAATCACACCTGGAAGTGTTCTGGAATCACACATAGGAAATGTTCTGGAATCACACCTGGAAGTGTTTTGGAATCACACATAGGAAATGTTCTGGAATCACGTAGTTGAACATATCAGTGTCTGTTCAATCAACTTTGCAACCAGCCATTGTCCATTCAATCTTGTTGGTCAGATATTGTTTTACTCCTCCTCTTACCAATCAGCTAGGCTGTCTGTAATAATCAGACCCTCGTCCTCTGCAGCTCTGATCTCTAAGTACCAAAAACTGATTGTCTCCATGTTCTCTTCTGCTTGGTGGGAGACATCATAAAATTTTGATGACATGATTAATTATCTCTGATTCAACACAATCCATATCATATTTGATTAGAGATGTTTCAGAGATGTAGAATGAATCATAATTAAATGTTTGGGATTGGTTGGGATTGGATTGGTGGAGAGGGAGGTGGAGTGCTTGTAGGTTAGATGAGGGACCAGTGGTGTAATCACTTACTTGACCCAACACACACACACACAGGCGCACACACATCATTCAGTATGTTCAACTGGCTATAGATGATCTCTCCTGCCCCTACCTCTCAAGCACATCTCCCACATCACCACCGGTTAGCACGTTCTCAACTTATTACATACACTGAACAAAATGCTGCTTCTTAAATGGTTCTTCCTCAGCTCTTAAAGTTCCTAGGAGAACTCTTTCCCCATAAAGAAACTTAAATTAAGAGTGGGTTTCTTGACATGGTACTATGGTTCTTCAGAATTCTTGAATGTTCCTGAAACGTGTCCTTTTCATAGCACCCTGCAAATTGGCCAGTGTTAACTAGTGTTGATTTTTCAGTGGAACATTTATAGATTTGATTGAAGAGTTAAATGAACAGTCAGCGGTGTAAAATGACCCCAGTGTTGGTGTTAATAACCAGTATTGAACCAAAAGCACACGTATCGTTATTTCCAATGCTCTATTGCAGGTTGATTTGAACAATTGTTTATTTCAATATCTTCGTTTTTGCATGTACATTGATTGGTTAATTCATCGTATGCTACTCTCATTTGTTGACCTCTGTGATCGAAAAAGCCTTGGTTTCATGCATGTCAACATCAGAAGCCTCCTCCCTAAGTTTGTTTTACTCACTGCTTTAGCACACTCTGCTCACCCTGATGTCCTTGCCGTGTCTGAATCCTGGCTCAGGAAGGCCACCAAAAATTCAGAGATTTCCATACCCAACTATAACATCTTCCGTCAAGATAGAACTGCCAAAGGGGGAGGAGTTGCAGTCTACTGCAGAGATAGCCTGCAAAGTAATGTCATACTTTCCAGGTCCATACTCAAACAGTTCGAACTACTAATTTTGAAAATCACTCTCTCCAGAAATAAGTCTCTCGCTGTTGCCGCCAGCTACCGACCCCCCTCAGCTCCCAGCTGTGCCCTGGACACCATTTGTGAATTGATCGCCCCCCATCTAGCTTCAGAGTTTGTTCTGTTAGGTGACCTAAACTGGGATATGCTTAACACCCCGGGCAGTCCTACAATCTAAGCTAGATGCCCTCAATCTCACACAAATCATCAAGGAACCTACCAGGTACAACCCCAACTCTGTAAGCAAGGGCACCCTCATAGACGTCATCCTGACCAACTGGCCCTCCAAATACACCTCCGCTGTCTTCAACCAGGATCTCAGCGATCACTGCCTCATTGCCTGTATCCGCTATGGAGCCGCAGTCAAACGACCACCCCTCATCGCTGTCAAACGCTCCCTAAAACACTTCTGTGAACAGGCCTTTCTAATCGACCTGGCCCGGGTATCCTGGAAGGACATTGACCTCATCCCGTCAGTTGAGGATGCCTGGTCATTCTTTAAAAGTAACTTCCTCACCATTTTAGATAAGCATGCGCCGTTCAAAAAATGCAGAACTAAGAACAGATACAGCCCTTGGTTCACTCCAGACCTGACTGCCCTCGTCCAGCACAAAAACATCCTGTGGCGGACTGCAATAGTATCGAATAGTCCCCGCGATATGCAACTGTTCAGGGAAGTCAGGAACCAATACACGCAGTCAGTCAGGAAAGCTAAGGCCAGCTTCTTCAGGCAGAAGTTTGCATCCTGTAGCTCCAACTCCAAAAAGTTCTGGGACACTGTGAAGTCCATGGAGAACAAGAGCACCTCCTCCCAGCTGCCCACTGCACTGAGGCTAGGTAACACGGTCACCACCGATAAATCCATGAGTATCGAAAACTTCAACAAGCATTTCTCAACGGCTGGCCATGCCTTCCGCCTGGCTACTCCAACCTCGGCCAACAGCTCCGCCCCTCCCGCAGCTCCTCGCCCAAGCCTCTCCAGGTTCTCCTTTACCCAAATCCAGATAACAGATGTTCTGAAAGAGCTGCAAAACCTGGACACGTATAAATCAGCTGGGCTTGACAATCTGGACCCTCTATTTCTGAAACTATCCGCCGCCATTGTCGCAACCCCTATTACCAGCCTGTTCAACCTCTCTTTCATATCGTCTGAGATCCCCAAGGATTGGAAAGCTGCCGCAGTCCTCCCCCTCTTCAAAGAGGGAGACACCCTGGACCCAAACTGTTACAGACCTATATCCATCCTGCCCTGCCTATCTAAGATCTTCGAAAGCCAAGTCAACAAACAGGTCACTGACTATCTCGAATAACACCGTACCTTCTCCGCTGTGTAATCTGGTTTCCGAGCCGGTCACGGGTGCACCTCAGCCACACTCAAGGTACTAAACGACATCATAACCGCCATCGATAAAAGACAGTACTGTGCAGCCGTCTTCATCGACCTTGCCAAGGCTTTCGACTCTGTAAATCACCATATTCTTATCAGCAGACTCAGTATCCTCGGTTTTTCGGATGACTGCCTTGCCTGGTTCACCAATTACTTTGCAGACAGAGTTCAGTGTGTCAAATCGGAGGGCATGCTGTCCGGTCCTCTGGCAGTCTCTATGGGGGTGCCACAGGGTTCAATTCTCGTGCCGACTCTTTTCTCTGTATATATCAATGATGTTGCTCTTGCTGCGGGCGATTCCCTGATCCACCTCTACGCAGACGACACCATTCTATATACTTTTGGCCCGTCATTGGACATTGTGTTATCTAACCTCCAAACGAGCTTCAATGCCATACAACACTCCTTCCGTGGCCTCCAACTGCTCTTAAACGCTAGTAAAACCAAATGCATGCTTTTCAACCGATTGCTGCCTGCACCCGCATGCCCGACTAGCATCACCACCCTGGGTGGTTCCGGCCTTGAATATGTGGACATCTATAAGTACCTAGGTGTCTGGCTAGACTGCAAACTCTCCTTCCAGACTCATATCAAACATCTCCAATCGAAAATTAAATCAAGAGTCGGCTTTCTATTCCGCAACAAAGCCTCCTTCACTCACGCCGCCAAGCTCTACCCTAGTAAAACTGACTATCCTACCGATCCTCGACTTCGGCGATGTCATCTACAAAATTGCTTCCAACACTCTACTCAGCAAACTGGATGCAGTTTATCACAGTGCCATCCGTTTTATCACTAAAGCACCTTATACCACCCACCACTGCGACTTGTATGCTCTAGTCGGCTGGCCCTCGCTACATATTCGTCGCCAGACCCACTGGCTCCAGGTCATCTATAAGTCCATGCTAGGTCTTATAGACCTCCGCCTTCTCTCAGTTCACTGGTCACGATGGCAACACCCGTCCGTAGCACGCGCTCCAGCAGGTGTATCTCACTGATCATCCCTAAAGCCAACACCTCATTTGGCCGCCTTTCGTTCCAGTACTCTGCTGCCTGTGACTGGAATGAATTGCAAAAATCGCTGAAGTTGGAGACTTTCATCTCCCTCACCAACTTCAAACATCAGCTATCTGAGCAGCTAACCGATCGCTGCAGCTGTATATAGTCTATTGGTAAATAGTCCACCCATTTTCACCTACCTCATCCCCACACTGTTTTTATTTTTTTACTTTTCTGCTCTTTTGCACACCAATATCTCTACCTGTACATGACCATCTGATCATTTATCACTCCAGTGTTAATCTGCAAAATTGTAATTATTCGCCTACCTCCTCATGCCTTTTGCACACATTGTATATAGACTCCCCTTTTTTCTACTGTGTTATTGACTTGTTAATTGTTTACTCCATGTGTAACTCTGTGTTGTCTGTCCTGCTTTATCTTGGCCAGGTCGCAGTTGCAAATGAGAACTTGTTCTCAACTAGCCTACCTGTTTAAATAAAGGTGAAATAAAACAAATTAAAAATAAATGTGATTTTGTTTATTTAACTAGGCAAGTCAGTTAAGAACAAATTCTTATTTACAATGACGGCCTACACCGGCCAAACCCAGACAACACTGGGTCAACTGTGTGGCGCCCTATTGGACTCCCAATCACGGCCGGTTGTGATACAGCCTGGATTCAAACCAGGGTGTCTGTAGTGACTCCTCAAGCACTGAGATGCAGTGCCTTAGACCGCTGCGCCACTCGGGAGCCCAAATGGCATAAATATTTTGAAACTATTCCAATCACTTACTTACCAATCACTTATCGCACCAGTTACAAAAATTGTTGTTCCAGTTTAGATGTTTAAGGTTGTTTAAGGTAGTTGTTTAAGGTAGATGTTAGGTAGATGTTTAAGGAAGTCTCATATCTAAATCCTCCCAACTCAGTCATTCTGAATGCAGATTGCAGCTGAATTCAAATGTTGGATATGTGCTGTGTGCTGCTGACTGCATGATTGTGTGTGTTGTAATGGGGTGGTTTGGCTGGGTGGTTGTCTGAACCCCCAAGCACTTTATGAGGTGGTGCTTTAACCTAGTAGAAGGAAACACAATCTCCTGTAAGACCAGAGGCCACAGAGGACTTTGTATCAATGTATTTAACATTGATTACCTGATCGATATTTAGACGTAGAGACACCTCATCAAGTTTACCGGGTCTAGGTGTTACGATTCAGAAATAAATATAACACCCATAGTCAAAATGACTTTGATGAATTGCTTGAATCCTTTTTTAATCTGAGTCTTAGTTTGTTTTAAAACTAATTATTTGACTGTGTAAGTCAGCATTGTTTATATTTGGGGCCAGTAATTATGTTATGATCTACTTTTAGGTATCAAAACAGTCAGCTTTTCTTTATTACTAAAAGTGAGCCATTCATATCAACTTTTGTTGAAACATTCTTCCTGTTCTGTAAAAGCCATGCAGCTGTGTAGTCTCTAGAATACAACAATGCATAACATAGGCAGTTGTACATAACAAAACAAAACTGAGGCATTTATGCCCTTCTGTGTTCCCCAAAACAAACAATGTCGACAAATATATCTCCTTACCCCCCGCGGCAAAAAACCAAACTCCATAGTGTGGCGTGCAGTGGAGGGAAGCAGTCCAGTGGTTCCATTGGCCCCCTGCAGAGGAAATAGGACCATGGGACACTGTGAGGGGTTGTGGGTAAGAGAGGAAGCAGAAAGTGATGCTGAAGGGAGTATTGAACTATTGTTCAACTCTGCTGAAATCTTACAATCCTACTCCGAATAATCAGCTTTTATTTTGTTCCAGCTTGCTGTTATAGAACTCATAAGGGAATGAACATAGAGCCAGGTGGTGATGGGGTTTAGGCCCTTGGTTACAAGCGCTTGCTAGTACAAACTGCTACTTCCTTACCTGAACATATAACAGGAGGCTGGTTGCTGCTCATTTACAAAATGGTCCCATGTGGCTCTGTGCACATGCCAGGTCCTCCAGAATCTTAAGGCTTCACAATTAACGAGGGTTAATTGGACATGCTAATTAGGAACACAGGGTGCCAAGCAACAAGGGAGCAGGGAGGAGGGCAAGGTGCTGTGTATTTTTGGGTTTTTAAGCACATTATTATTTTAAAACACATTAATAATATGCCGTCCCTCGGGCAGAAGAGGTGGAGGAAAACTTCACCTTAAAGAGGGGGAGAGGAGTAAAGGAAAACCTAGCTAGAAGCTTCTTTCCTTTCTGTCTGGCTGTCTAGTGGTCTGGGTGGTGTGGCTGGCAATGTCCTGGGTGATTGAAAGTGATGCTTGTGCTTTGCCACATTTTTAAAATAGCAAGAGATTAATGGTCACATCCCAAACTACCAGAACAGCTTTAGCAGTAAATAGAGTCCATCTTCTAAACTGCCTCCATACTGCTGATGAATCGAGACCCAGCAATAAGATTAATAACTGGAATTCTTCCCCAAGATCGTCTTTTTTCTGTGTCTATTTTTTCTTCTGTGTATTAAATCTGACTTATTTGTGAATGTGTGTTTCTCGCACACAAATGCAAGCTTGCAGCACATGCATTTCATTTCCACATGATGGTTCACAGATAGGTAACACTTAGCCCTCTTACTTTCTATTTTCCCTTAATTCAGTTGTGTGCGTATGAGATGAGGTCGTCCAGTAATCCACCTGAGAAGGCCTTCACCATTCCCTGACCCTGATGTCACTGTCCCCTTGTAACCACTACAACTCTGCCACGTTATGTTTCCTGTCCATCTACAAGAGGAGCTTGCTTGAGTCACTACCATAACATGTTGTAAGCCTCATAGCAAGACATGATGAAGGCTCATACATGCGTATAACAATAATGAAGAATTATACCTTCATGCTTTACACAATTTCCTATGAATGAATCTATAGACAGACCTCCTTCCAGCACAAAGCCATCTTACTCCTCCAGCCTATCAGTTCCCTGCCGGGCAAATAGTGGCTTCCTGCCTTGTGTATCTAGTGTTAAATGGAGTGAAAAGAAGTGCATTACTTTTGACCAAAGACTATGGACACTGTTCAAAACTAGTGCTCTATAAAAGGAATAGGCCACTATTTGGGATGCAGCCCATAGTGTTAATTATACCAATATCATTTACAAATGGAAAATGGAAATATTCCCATTATGTTTCACATCATTAGCTTGACGATTAAACACTGGGAGAGACGGGCGGGCAGGCAGAGGTGGGGGGTTGGGGTCAGACAAGAAATAGGATGTAGTAGATGTTGTGTTGCCATGGTGCCGTGTTGTAAGTACTGTAGAAGACCACTGTCTGAGTCCCCTTTTAATGCTATCTCTCTTTCTCTCTCTACAGTTCTCTCTCCCCCGGACTCTCGCTCTGTCCTTATATTGCCATCTCTCTCTCTCTCCCTCTCTCTCTCTCTCTTTCTCCCTCCCCTGCCTTTTTTTTTGCCTTCAGACTGAAGTAGTCTGCTACAGGCTCTTCTAAAAAGGGACCATGCTCTAGTTATAGCCCTTTGATGCCTGCAATCTAAAGTGATCACTTAGCGTCTAGATAACAATGTCATTATGATATAAACCAGATGGAAATATACCAGTTAGATCGCTATAGGATCAAGTTACATGTTTTGGTCAGTACAGTGTCAGTACCAGTGTCATGCTAAAGATTGCTAAAGATAATGGTGATCATGTTGCGGTTTCTGTAGTCACTACAGAGGAGGTTGGTGCTAGTCATTTAAGTTCTACAACTGGGGTTGTTTGTAGTCTACAGGACCACGTTTCCACTTACCAAATGCATCTTTTGGTGTTTGCCGATATAGAAATCTTCTGTGTTGTAACACCCAGTAGCACATAATGCCTTTATGGCCCCATGTCAAACACTAGGCAACTCAAATTAAAACATAACTACATAGACATTAGACATTTGAAAAGTAGTTAAGTGAATATTAGTGTTCTATATATATGAGGAGACTGGGCTGATTGGGTTGGGCAAATTTAGACAACTTCATAAGTGGCCATTAGAGTAACAGTCAGCCCCCTAGTGTTATCCTGACCCTGTGCGCTCTAGAGGACAAAGGTCAAATAGGGGTTAATGAGCCTGGAGAACACAGAGAAGCAGAGGAGACATTTAAAGTAGTCTGTCCCCAGCCAGTTGACTGAACTCATGATAGGAGGAGCTGTCTGCATTAATGACAGCAGACTCCTTCCACTCTGCATCCAAATAGGGACATGGTAAGAATGAGACTCATGGTTAGAGACTTTGACCTAAACTTTATTTCTGACTCACCCTCCACCTCTTATTTTGTGGGTCATCCTCTTTCTCTGCCTGTCCGTCCTCTACCTATCTGCAGCCTCTGTCCTGCTACATCCTGTCCCTCCTCTACCTATCTGCAGCCTCTGTCCTGCTACATCCTGTCCATCCTCTACCTATCCTACAGCCTCTGTCCTGCTACATCCTGTCCATCCTCTACCTATCTGCAGCCTCTGTCCTGCTACATCCTGTCCCTCCTCTACCTATCATACAGCCTCTGTCCTGATACATCCTGTCCATCCTCTACCTATCCTACAGCCTCTGTCCTGCTACATCCTGTCCATCCTCCACCTATCTGCAGCCTCTGTCCTGCTACATCCTGTCCCTCCTCTACCTATCTGCAGCCTCTGTCCTGCTACATCCTGTCCATCCTCTACCTATCTGCAGCCTCTGTCCTGCTACATCCTGTCCCTCCTCTACCTATCTACAGCCTCTGTCCTGCTACATCCTGTCCCTCCTCTACCTATCTGCAGCCTCTGTCCTGCTACATCCTTTCCATCCTCTACCTATCCTACAGCCTCTGTCCTGCTACAGCCTGTCCAGCCTCTACCTATCATACAGCCTCTGTTCTGCTACAGCCTGTCCAGCCTCTACCTATCTGCAGCCTCTGTCCTGCTACATCCTGTCCATCCTCTACCTATCTGCAGCCTCTGTCCTGCTACATCCTGTCCCTCCTCTACCTATCTGCAGCCTCTGTCCTGCTACATCCTTTCCATCCTCTACCTATCCTACAGCCTCTGTCCTGCTACATCCTGTCCCTCCTCTACCTATCTGCAGCCTCTGTCCTGATACATCCTGTCCATCCTCTACCTATCCTACAGCCTCTGTCCTGCTACATCCTGTCCATCCTCTACCTATCTGCAGCCTCTGTCCTGATACATCCTGTCCATCCTCTACCTATCCTACAGCCTCTGTCCTGCTACATCCTGTCCATCCTCTACCTATCTGCAGCCTCTGTCCTGCTACATCCTGTCCCTCCTCTACCTATCTGCAGCCTCTGTCCTGCTACATCCTGTCCCTCCTCTACCTATCTGCAGCCTCTGTCCTGCTACATCCTGTCCATCCTCTACCTATCATACAGCCTCTGTCCTGATACATCCTGTCCATCCTCTACCTATCCTACAGCCTCTGTCCTGCTACATCCTGTCCATCCTCTACCTATCTGCAGCCTCTGTCCTGCTACATCCTGTCCCTCCTCTACCTATCTGCAGCCTCTGTCCTGCTACATCCTTTCCATCCTCTACCTATCCTACAGCCTCTGTCCTGCTACAGCCTGTCCAGCCTCTACCTATCATACAGCCTCTGTTCTGCTACAGCCTGTCCAGCCTCTACCTATCTGCAGCCTCTGTCCTGCTACATCCTGTCCATCCTCTACCTATCTGCAGCCTCTGTCCTGCTACATCCTGTCCCTCCTCTACCTATCTGCAGCCTCTGTCCTGCTACATCCTTTCCATCCTCTACCTATCCTACAGCCTCTGTCCTGCTACATCCTGTCCCTCCTCTACCTATCTGCAGCCTCTGTCCTGCTACATCCTTTCCATCCTCTACCTATCCTACAGCCTCTGTCCTGCTACAGCCTGTCCAGCCTCTACCTATCATACAGCCTCTGTTCTGCTACAGCCTGTCCAGCCTCTACCTATCTGCAGCCTCTGTCCTGCTACATCCTGTCCCTCCTCTACCTATCTGCAGCCTCTGTCCTGCTACATCCTTTCCATCCTCTACCTATCCTACAGCCTCTGTCCTGCTACATCATGTCCCTCCTCTACCTATCTGCAGCCTCTGTCCTGCTACATCCTTTCCATCCTCTACCTATCCTACAGCCTCTGTCCTGCTACAGCCTGTCCATCCTCTACCTATCTGCAGCCTCTGTCCTGCTACATTCTGTCCCTCCTCTATCTATCTGCAGCCTCTGTCCTGCTACATCCTTTCCATCCTCTACCTATCCTACTACCTCTGTCCTGCTACAGCCTGTCCAGCCTCTACCTATCATACAGCCTCTGTTCTGCTACAGCCTGTCCAGCCTCTACCTATCTGCAGCCTCTGTCCTGCTACATCCTGTCCATCCTCTACCTATCCTATAGCCTCTGTCCTGCTACATTCTGTCCAACCTCTATCTATCCTACAGCCTCTGTCCTGCTACATCCTGTCCATCCTCTACCTATCTGCATTCTCTTTCCTGCTACATCCTGTCCATCCTCTACCTATCTGCATTCTCTGTCCTGCTACATCCTGTCCATCCTCTACCTATCCTACACCCTCTGTCCTGCTACATCCTGTCCAGCCTCTACCTATCCTACACCCTCTGTCCTGCTACATCCTGTCCATCCTCTACCTATCTGCATTCTCTGTCCTGCTACATCCTGTCCTTCCTCTACCTATCCTACAGCCTCTGTCCTGCTACATCCTGTCCATCCTCTACCTATCTGCAGCCTCTGTCCTGCTACATCCTGTCCAGCCTCTACCTATCCTACAGTCCCTGTCCTGCTACAGCCTGTCCAGCCTCTACCTATCCTACAGCCTCTGTCCTGCTACATCCTGTCCAGCCTCTACCTATCCTACAGCCTCTGTCCTGCTACATCCTGTCCAGCCTCTACCTATCCTGCAGCCTCTGTTCTGCTACAGCCTGTTCAGCCTCTACCTATCTGCATTCTCTGTCCTGCTACATCCTGTCCATCCTCTACCTATCTGCATTCTCTGTCCTGCTACATCCTGTCCATCCTCTACCTATCCTACACCCTCTGTCCTGCTACATCCTGTCCAGCCTCTACCTATCCTACACCCTCTGTCCTGCTACATCCTGTCCATCCTCTACCTATCTGCATTCTCTGTCCTGCTACATCCTGCCCTTCCTCTACCTATCCTACAGCCTCTGTCCTGCTACATCCTGTCCAGCCTCTGCCTATCCTACAGCCCCTGTCCTGCTACAGCCTGTCCAGCCTCTACCGATCCTACAGTGTCTGTGCTGCTACAGCCTGTCCAGCCTCTACCTATCCTATAGCCTCTGTGCTGCTACAGCCTGTCCAGCCTCTACCTATCCTACAGCCTCTGTCCTGCTACATCCTGTCCAGCCTCTACCTATCCTACAGCCTCTGTCCTGCTACATCCTGTCCAGCCTCTACCTATCCTATAGCCTCTGTCCTGCTACAACCTGTCCAGCCTCTACCTATCCTATAGCCTCTGTGCTGCTACAGCCTGTCCAGCCTCTACCTATCCTACAGCCTCTGTCCTGCTACATCCTGTCCAGCCTCTACCTATCCTACAGCCTCTGTCCTGCTACATCCTGTCCAGCCTCTACCTATCCTACAGCCTCTGTCCTGATACAACCTGTCCAGCCTCTACCTATCCTGCAGCCTCTGTTCTGCTACAGCCTGTCCAACCTCTACCTATCCTATAGCTTCTGTCCTGCTACAGCCTGTCCAGCCTCTACCTATCCTACAGCCTCTGTCCTGCTACATCCTGTCCAGCCTCTACCTATCCTACACCCTCTGTTCTGCTACAGCCTGTTCAGCCTCTACCTATCCTACAGTCTCTGTTCTGCTACAGCCTGTTCAGCCTCTACCTATCCTACAGCCTCTGTCCTGCTAAATCCTGTCCAGCCTCTACCTATCCTACAGCCTCTGTCCTGCTACATCCTGTCCAGCCTCTACCTATCCTACAGCCTCTGTCCTGCTACATCCTGTCCATCCTCTACCTATCCTACAGCCTCTGTTCTGCTACAGCCTGTTCAGCCTCTACCTATCCTACAGCATCTGTCCTGCTACATCCTGTCCAGCCTCTACCTATCCTACAGCCTCTGTCCTGCTACATCCTGTCCATCCTCTACCTATCCTACAGCCTCTGTTCTGCTACAGCCTGTTCAGCCTCTACCTATCCTACAGCATCTGTCCTGCTACATCCTGTTCAGCCTCTACCTATCCTACAGCATCTGTCCTGCTACAGTCATCGTTCGGGAAGGACTCTTACTCTTTGTTCCTATCTCTCTTCTTTCTCTCTCTCTCTCTCTCTCTCTCTCTCTCTCTCTCTCTCTCTCTCTCTCTCTCTCTCTCTCTCTCTCTCTCTCTCTCTCTCTCTCTGTTCCTTTCTCTCTCTTCCTCTCTTCAACACCCCTCTACCATCCTCTCTACCTTTTTCCCTCCCTTCCTCCCCCACAGTATATCGCTCCTCTTCTTCTCTTCACTTTTGACAGGCTGGTTATTTGTCCCCCTGGCGTGGTTCGTGATTGTAGGTTGCCTGCCGGTTTATCCTATTCCCTACATAATGCACTACTTTGTTGTAGGATGCCATTTGGGACACAGATCAGATTACATCCCCCTGATCCTCAGCACCCTTCATTATTAATGAATACTGATGAAGCGTTGGGGAGCTCATGTCTTTGAGGCCCGCCTAGATTGGATTGACAATTGCAATTAGCATACTCTCAAGATCATTTCCATCACTTTAATTTGACATGAATAAGGACAGAGAGAGAGAGACCACCCTGCGCAATGAAAGAGGGTAAGAAAGAGGGTGGGAAGGGGTCTGAAGGCAATTGAGGGGTCCTGTGTAAGTTTTTCTCTTGGATCTCCATCTGTTACCTGACACTGATGGTGGTCAGGACAGACATAGTTGGAGGACTATGCAGAGGGAAGCCTGATGCCACTATCCACTAGCTTTAGATTGATTTTACCTGTTCCATTCAGGAAAACATTACAGCAGGCGGGGGGGTAGTAGGTGGTAGATGGGAGTTTGTGTGTGTTTGTGTGTGCGTGCATGTGTGTGGCCAGGGTGTGAGGTAATTGACAAGAAATGTGACAGGAGATAACTTACTCTTTACCATGGTGACAGTCGCTGACACACCTACTCCCTCTGAATGATTATTTTGGAGAACGATGGTAGGTGTGTGTCTGTGCGAGTGTGCTTCTGTGTATTTGTGTTTGTGTGTATGCATGTGCTCTTTAATGAGTCCATGCGTTTGTATGACCTTCCGCTTGTGTGTGTGTACGTGCATGTGTGTATATGTGTGTATAATCTTGCACAGTACACAGTGTGATATCAAGTTTTAAACTATCTTCCAGGCTGACTGACGGATACATTTTCTCTCTGTGGCCCTGCTGGTCTTGAGATAGATAGATAGATAGATAGATAGATAGATAGATAGATAGATAGATAGATAGATAGATAGATAGATAGATAGATAGATAGATAGATAGATAGATAGATAGATAGACTTGGAGACTAGGCAGGATCGAGGAAAAGATTAATGGAGCTACGTACAGAGAGATCACTGATGAAAACCTGCTCCAGAGCGCTCAGGTTCACCTTCCAACAACCCTGTGTCGCAGCCGGCCTCGACCGGGAGACCCATGAGTCGGCGCACAATTGGCCCAGCATTGTCTGAGTTAGGGGAGGGTTTGGCCGGCCGGGATGTCCTTGTCCCATCGCAATAGGAAGAGGTGGAGGAGATTTCAGTCAGGGAAGAGGAGGAGGAGGAGATTTCAGTCGGGAAGAGCAGGAGTAGGAGGAGATTTCAGTCAGGGAAGAGGAGGATGAGGAGGAGGAGGAGAGTTTCAGTCAGGGAGGAGGGGGAGATTTCAGTCAGGGAAGAGGAGGAGATTTCAGTCATGGAAGAGGAGGAGGAGGAGATTTCAGTCAGGGAAGAGGAGGAGGAGGAGATTTCAGTCAGGGAAGAGGAGGAGGAGGAGATTTCAGTCAGGGAAGAGGAGGAGGAGGAGGAGGAGGAGGAGAGTTCAGTCAGGGAAGAGGAGGAGGAGGAGGAGAGTTCAGTCAGGGAAGAGGAGGAGGAGATGCTAGAGATGTGGTAAGACAGACAAGACCTTGAGCTACCAGTCTTTTATGTGTGACTGGAGGAGTCTCGCCTGTCTTTGACTGTTCTCTCATGTCTGTGTTCTAGGGCTGTATTCAAAGAGTGTAGGATTGTACACCCTATCCAAAGTGTCTATATTATTGTATTCATTATGATCTAAAACAGATCCTAGATGAGCAATAAGGATGTCTCATTAAAGACAATGTCAGTCTCTCTCTCTCTCTCTCTCTCTCTCTCTCTCTCTCTCTCTCTCTCTCTCTCTCTCTCTCTCTCTCTCTAGCATGACATATCATTGGCATACTCTCTGTAAGGGAGTGCATTCAACGTGCATACAACTATGATCAGTGCAACCTATGTTTCATCTGAAAGGCTGGAAGAGATAATGTCCTGAGAATAGCTGTGAAGGACAAAGCAGATAAACATTGGAAATGAAGAATAATTATATGGTGGGGAGGGTGTAACAGCTGGGACGCGGAGCATCATTTGATCAGGAATGCTTGTGCACTACAACACTCAAGATCGCCTGCTCGAGCAGGCTGGCTGCAGTCGCCGCTGGTGACGGAGGATCCATCTTGTTTTGTCGTGTGTGTCTGCGTTTGAGTGTGTTTGCGTGCGTCTGACTGTGTGTGTGTAATCAGTAGACTGTAGCCACTGACAATCCTCTGTTTTTCTTGCTGTGTCTTCCTCGAGGGCTCGTGATTGGTCGCTGGGATTATGATTGGTTGGATCCAGTTCTTCAGTATGACCTTGTTTTCAACAGTCAACTGAGGGGAGCGAGGCTTGTGTCTTGTTGTGGAGCTAGGCTGAGTTCCAAATGGCACCCTATTCCTTAAAAAGTCAGCTACTTTTCCCCAGAGCCCATAGCGCCCTGGTCAAAAGAAGTGCACTAAATAGGGAATACGGTGTAATTTGGGAGACAGTCTCAGTGGAAAAGAGAGAGAATATATGAAACCATCAACTATCTTCATTGCATCAAATTCATATATTCTTATTTCTCCACTCCATTGGTCTGTATGCATGGCAGTGTCTCAAAATCACTCTATTTCCTATATAATGCACAACCTTTGACCAGGGCCCATGTACGATATAGGGAATAGGGTACCATTTCAGATACACTCAGCCCATGACTTCCCTCACCATCAATTCCTTTTCTCATCTCAACACAGATGTTGTTGCATTTCAAGGTGAAAACAACAGCTTGCATTGAGGCTCCATATTCCATTCGTCATGACAACAGGGACGTACATTTTATTATCGTATCACCCTTCTGGGAATGCTTTGCTCTCTCTTCAGCTAACCACGCCAGCAGAATCCTTTGTTGTTTTCTTCCTCAGTGTTTAATACGCACGCACGCACTCACACACACATACACACAAACAAACACATACACACCTCTATTTTCCCCACTTTGCACACTAACTAGTCATTGTTTGAATAAAAAGTCATTAGGATTACATAGCCATTTAGCTAAGTGACATTGGGTGTAATTGTACCATCCATCACATCCTGTGTAATAACACACTCGGAGGAGCTAAATGTTGATTAGCCCTCTGCCAATTTCACTTGTGGACGGAAATAATGACTGGGGAGAAGGAGAAATGGGGGGGATGATGAGGGAGCGAGGCGATGTTAAGGTCAGAGGCGTTGACCTATGCAGGCCAAATTAACTTCAGTAAAACAACAAACTAATATCATTGTTGTTGCAAGCTAAACTCATAGCTACCGCCGGGGGCCGGGCAACAGGCAGTCACCCCCCTCCCCACCCTGGTCTTTAACCTCCTCTTGCTCTCTCCCTTTTCGTCTCTTTTTTTCAGTACTTTGCGTTCCACCTCTTTCAACTTTCAGTTGTCTTTATAATTATGTGGCTTTTCTAGATTTGATTTATCTTTCCTCTAACTTCTCCCTCTCTAATGTCTCTTAGCTGGTTGAGAGGAGAGCAATCATCTGCATCCCAAATGGCACCCTATTCCCTATATGTGACTCTTCAGTAAACTATGCATATGTCGCATGTCACTACTTCACAGGAGTGGCATTTGAACATAAACATTTTTTTTTTTAAATCAAAATGCTTTTTTTGTCAGGATTGCCTTCTGGAACATGTGAACATTCATGTGCCTTAATAACGAACTTGTTTTCCATCCATAAATATGAATGCAATTGTTAAATTATGAGCCTAGCTAGTTTAGCTACGGAAAAAGTCAGGAACCTTCGCACGAGCCAAGATTGGCTGAGATAATGGATGGGCTGGCCATCCGGGAGATAAGTTTGGATCGGTCTGCCATGTAACATGCTTATGTCTGTAATGTGAGCTGTTCAGTATGTCTTGATAGTCCTGTCTACCTCGCTGTTTGTGAAAGCCATCGAGAACTACAAAATGTTTCATATGTTTCTCAACAATGTTGATGCCTGAATTTAGCAGGAACTGTCAACAGATCAGTAGGAAAAAGTGAAGGGCTACTTTCTGCACACACCACGGTCAGTGTGAACCGGAGTGACTTGACACAACGCTGGCCAAACAAGAGGTATCTACAAACAAAATGGAGTTAAATGGTACCAGTCTGCCGTGAAGCGTTCATCCATATATATGGTAAGAGTCTAGCTACATTTTCAGATACATTTTATTAAAGTTAAAGCATACTGTTAGTTAGCTAGCGAATGTTAGCTTGCTTGCTTGCAAGCTAACGTTACGTACAGTGGGGAGAACAAGTATTTGATACACTGCCCATTTTGCAGGTGTTCCTACTTACAAAGCATGTAGAGGTCTGTAATTTTTATCATAGGTACACTTCAACTGTGAGAGATGGAATCTTAAACAAAAATCCAGAAAATCACATTGTACGATTTTTAAGTAATTCATTTGCATTTTATTGCATGACATAAGTATTTGATCACCTACCAACCAGTAAGAATTCTGGCTCTCACAGACCTGTTAGTTTTTCTTTAAGAAGCCCTGTTGTTCTCCATTCAATACCTGTATTAACTGCACCTGTTTGAACTCGTTACCTGTATAAAAGACACCTGTCCACACACTCAATCAAACAGACTCCAACCTCTCCACAATGGCCAAGACCAGGGAGCTGTGTAAGGACATCAGGGATAAAATTGTAGACCTGCACAAGGCTGGGATGGGCTACAGGACAATAGGCAAGCAGCTTGGTGAGAAGGCAACAACTGTTGGCGCAATTATTTTGAAAATGGAAGAAGTTCAAGATGCCGGTCAATCACCCTTGGTCTGGGGCTCCATTCAAGATCTCATCTCGTGGGGCATCAATGATCATGAGGAAGGTGGGGGATCAGCCCAGAACTACACGGCAGGACCTGGTCAATGACCTGAAGAGAGCTGGGACCACAGTCTCAAAGAAAACCATTAGTAACACACTACACCGTCATGGATTAAAATCCCGCAGCACACACAAGGTCCCCCTGCTCAAGCCAGCGCATGTCCAGGCCCGTCTGAAGTTTGCCAATGACCATCTGAATGATCCAGAGGAGGAATGGGAGAAGGTCATGTGGTCTGATGAGACAAAAATAGTGCTTTTTGGTCTAAACTCCACTCGCCGTGTTTGGAGGAAGAAGAAGGATGAGTACAACACCAAGAACACCATCCCAACCGTGAAGCATGGAGGTGGAAACATCATTCTTTGGGGATGCTTTTCTGCAAGGGGACAGGACGACTGTGAAGTATTGAGGGGAGGATGGATGGGGCCATGTATCGCAAGATCTTGGCCAACAACCTCCTTCCCTCAGTAAGAGCATTGAAGATGGGTCGTGGCTGGGTCTTCCAGCATGACAATGACCCGAAACACACAGCCAGGGCAACTAAGGAGTGGCACCGTAAGAAGGATCTCAAGGTCCTGGAGTGGCCTAGCCAGTCTCCAGACCTGAACCCAATAGAAAATCTTGGGAGGGAGCTGAAAGTCCGTATTGCCCATCGACAGCCCCGAAACCTGAAGGATCTGGAGAAGGTCTGTATGGAGTAGTGGGCCAAAATCCCTGCTGCACTAACCCGGACGATGCTGGGCCAATTTTGCACCGCCCTATGGGACTCCTAATCACCGGTTGTGATACAGCCTGGAATCAAACCAGTTTCTGTAGTGACGCCTCTAGCACTGAGATGCAGTGCCTTAGAACGCTGCGCCACTCGGCAGCCCCAACAGCTTTCCTTCATGACCCATCATGTGTGTCAGGTAAGCGTCATCTAATATTTATAAAATATTTTTATCTGGACACTTTCTGTTTTTGATATTGCTACTTTACACGTAACCATTTCAGTGTATCGTTTACACCTTCTGTATCCTGTGTATGTGACAAATAAATAAATACGATTTTATTTGATATAGTGTGTGTTTACCACATGGCCTGACATGTGAATCCTTAAAGAAATGGGTGGGGCTAATGCTTAAGAAGGTGTGAACGATGTTGAATGGGTGTGGACAAAGGAGAGTTCTCCAATAGGTGTACCAAAACAAGTGCCAGTTTCTCAAAAGTGGGGTTCCACGTTGATCAACTTTCAAAGCAAAATTACTTTCCCATTGTTCCTCAACTGCAGTGTATGATATACCATATTCTAACTCTGAGTCTCAACTTTTATCCAATGTAAAAAACACCATTTCAAATTTTGCTACATAAGACTGAATTTAGGCGGTCGGTCACATATAGTGCACGACTTTAGACCAGGGCTCATATGGGTGCCGTTCGTTGTGTTTTCTACCAACTTAATAAAGACAACCAGGGTGTGTAGTGTTCCTTCTTCCATAACCTCCTCTTCAAGCCGAACCCCTGAAATCCAATTAATCTAGACAATCAATGCGTCCTAAATTGCACCCTATTCCCTATAGAGTGCACTACTTTTGACCAGCACCCTATCTACTTTTCACCATGTCCCTATAGGGTGCAGTATATAGAGAATATGGTGCCATTTGGGACAAAAGCAAGCAGAAATCGGTCTTGTTCTCTTCAGTAGTCCTAGCCCAGCCCCGCCCCCAGCATTGTATTGTATTGAGGTATTAAAAGCAACCCCTAAACTCGAACTCTCGATTTAGAGGGTGAGTGAACCCTACACATTGCAATGACCTCTCTGCCCCATGTAGTGATGCGCATTCCGACTCGCTTGAGTGAGCTGGCTCGTTCTGTCTCAGCTCACCAAAAAGAGCCGTCTCTTTTTGCTCCCAAACAGTAAAGTATAATGTTTTAATGTATATTAACATAGTGCATATGAATCTAACCATTCAAATCGAATACAATCTGAACAGCATAATAGAATATTGCACCATATCAAAGAAAAATAAATATCAATTTGCAAACTGCAGCATCCCACTTAAAACATTAAACTGGTCCCTCTTTTCTCTCTCTTCTTTATTGCCATGTTATAACCAGCAGCACACAGCAATGCTGACCATAGATTTGCATTCAGAAATACAAGCTGCCTCACTTGAGAGGCTGATGCGGTTTCTTCTCTCAGTAATTATTTGTCCCGTTTTCGAGAAGACCCTCTCATAGGGAATGGATGTGGCCGCTATGCAGAGTCTCCCTATCATGACTTTAGTAAGCTGTGGGTACAGAGGCCTTGTCCTTTCACCAGCTCAGAGGATCTTCAGATCTTTGGAGGGGCTCCTCCAAAAAGGATCGGACCTCCATTATGGCATCTGCTGAGGGAATCCTTCGTGCTACATTCCCAGTTGCTCTCTCGTCAAACAGCATCCAAACAGCAGACGATTGTGGCACTACTGCTGGTGCTTCTGCTCCATCTGATCCCTCTTCTTCCTGTTGCCCTGGTGCCTGAGCCAGCTGACTGCTGGGGATGTCCCTCCCTGCTGCTGAGGTTATTATTTGAAGAGCCTCATCAATCGCTCTGGCATCACTGAAGGATAACTTCTTTTAAACCTGGGGTCAAGTACAGTGGTTTCTGATAGCACGTGATTCTATTCCATTCTGTGGAACTTTCTGTCCATTGATGAACATAGGGTGTCCATCAACTATCTCACATGTCCTGTGGTTACATTTGCTTGTCTCTGGCGGCTGGCAGTGATTCGGTGCAGACCCTTACACCTGAGTATAATTTTTGAGGCTGTCACATAGCTGAAAAGAGAGAACAGTTAGTTCAGGTTCATGTTTTGTCTACTGATACTACATTCTCATATTCTGCTCATATTCATATATAATACTGGATTAAATAATGATGTAGTAATAACTGCTTACTGTACCTCTCGCCACTGATCCCATCACCTCCCATTCCTCTAGCATCAGCAGGTGCATTGACAAGGGTAGAGACGGGTAGAGACGATGACATCCTTTGACTCAAGAAACTGCTTCAACATATAAAATGTTGAATTCCACCTTGTAGTGCAGTCTTGTTTAGGCCTCAGCTCAGGCATTCCCATCTGGTGTTGTGTATACTTTAGTTTCTAAGCACCTAATGTGCTCCTGTGGAAGTATTCCACAGCTGATTTCACTTTGTCCACAGTGGCCTTCATCACCTGGGTGATGGGTCCATTTTTTAATTCTTATGGCTTGGGTTATGTTAGCTGCTTGTCCCTACCACAACAGACAACTTTTCCATCTACTTGCCATTCTCTGGTCACTCTCAACAGTTCCTCTGCCAAGTTCTCTGAGGTGTATCTGTTGCTGAACTCAAAGCAGTCCAGAAGAAAGCTAGACATTGAAAAATCTTCAATGAAGTGTCATGTAACCGACATGTAAGAAGTGGTTACCCTTGATGTCCAGCAGTCAGTGGTAAGGCAAACTGCAGTAGCTTTTTAGACTCTTTTCCGCACTGAAGCCTGTGTGCTCTCATACAGTTGTGGAATAAGTGATTTTGAAAGGGTTTTCCTGCTTGGTATTGTGTACATTGGCTTTAGACTATTACTATAATTTCTGAAACATCTGTCCTCCACAATCGAAAATGGCTGGAAATCAGTGGCAATCATTTTAGCCAATGCAATATCAATGTGGCCTTGTTTTACTACAGACATAGACTTTGGCATAAACTGGTCCATAGAAGACTGCGTTGCTGGGTCGCGGAGTAGACCTACTTGACTCAGTGGATACATTTCCACATGTGGAGGTGCTGGCTCCACCACTACCAGGCCCGCTAGTTTCTCGAAGCTCCGCTACAGCTAGCTTCACAGTTGGGTGCACAGTTTGCATATGCCGTGGTAGGTTGTGTGTAGAACCGGCTTTATATGAGATTTTGTTTTGGCAAATTCTACACGGTGCTCTAACATTGTCTACATTATTAAAATGCATCCAAATTCTATTGTGCTTCCGATTCATTTTCCAGCTGTTGTTTTCCAACTGTACTTACTCTCTCTCCGCAGTTGCTAAGTGTGTGACTGTGAGTGAGTTGGCTCGGCCCTCCCTCACGCATTTTTTGGTTCATTGATTGACACTGCATGTCTGATTGACAGGAACAACAGGTGAGGCTTTTAGCCTGAGCAGACAGTCAGAACGAATGTGTAAGCGCTTGAGCGTTTAGGCCTATAGTATTTTAGTTCTTTTTTCGTTCTTGGAATGAATTACTATTCATATCTTTTTTTTATATATATAAGCAGATTCGGCTCCTCTGATATGTGAGCCAGCTCCCAACGTTCACCTACAAGAGTCGGCTCTTGGAGCCAACTCGTTCATGAACGACCTATCACTAGCCCCATGGGTGTACATGTAGGGTGTACATGTACTGTAGGTGACGGTGTATGATAAATGTACTGTATATAATGTATATTTAGTATATATTTAGTGGTAAAAGCAGTCTATATATTTCTTCCATTTCCTTTCTTCAATCCTCATTGTTGTATTTTTCTCTCTCTCTCTCTCTCTCTCTCTCTCTCTCTCTCTCACTGTCTCTCTCTCTCTCTCTTTTAATCCACTTAATTCAGTCATTGATTTTCCTTCCTCTCATCTCCCTCCTTCCGCTCTATGTTTAAGGAAGTCTTCAACAACACCTGCCCTGGGCCTGGATCAAAGCAAGGCTCCAATAATAATTAGTCTTTAAGAAGATCTCCTACTTATTTAGCATGTCTGTCTATGGCCAGGAACATAATGTGGCTGATTGGTAAAGAATGATTCAAAAAAGCCTGTTTAATTGGTAGGTCGAGGGAGGATAGATTCTATAATTGGTTAATAAGACAACACTCTTCTTTGCTTGGTGGGTGGAGAGGGGGTGGCGTGACTTATTAAGATCACTACAGGGTAATGAATGGGGTTGTAATGAATATGGAAGCATAACAGTAGGAGGTAGGTAGTAGCTGACCCTCTTAATCTAACTGCACTGTACAGTAGCTATTACAGTGAAATAATACCATGATTGTTTGAGGAGAGGGTACAATTCTGAACATGAAAAGTTATAAACATTTGGGCATTCTTGATACCACATTTTGAAAAGCAATGCAATGGTTTATTGGATCAGTATAAAACTTTGCACATACACGGCTGCCATCTACTGGCCAAACTCTAAATTGCACCTGGCCTGGAATAATAAACTATGGCTTTTCTCTTGAATTTCAGAGATGATGGTACAAAAAAATACAAAATAATGTTTTTTTTTTCTTTGTATTATCTTTTACCAGATCTATTGTGTTATATTCTACTACACTCCTTTCACATTTACGCAAACTTGAAAGTGTTTCCTTTCAAATGGTACCAAGAATATGCATATCCTTGCTTCAGGTCCTGAGCCACAGGCAGTTCGATTTGGGTATGTCATTTTAGGTGAACATTTTTAAAAAGGGACGGATCCTTAAGAGGTTTTAGTCGCATTAGCCTACATTAGCTCAACCGTCCCATGGAAGGGACAACGATCCCGAAGAAGTTTTAATACCATTAAAAGGGGGAAAAAAAGGATGAAGTTTATTTTAAACAAAAACTACCTAGATGGCTAGATAAAAGACTGAAAGGTTTTTCAAGTATGAGCCTTTTCTTCTCCACAAGTAAATGAGACGATGTGCTTTAATTGCTCGTCAGCTAATGATGCTGTTATCCCTCACCCTAACAATGTAATAGATAAATGGAGTCGGTTGAGGAGTCCAAATAGGGAGGGAGAGACAGAAAAAAAGAGAAAGAGAGAGATACTTTTTGTAAAATTACACCTCTTGTACTGTGAAAGGAGTGCATTGCATTGTGGGTGCTGGTGCCAGCTCCAGCCAACTCCACTGACCTCATCATTTCAGAAATAGACCAATGACTGATCATAATTACTCCCTTTTTGTCTCATGTTTTTTAGGCGCTAATATCAGCGATAATAAAATTACTATGGACTTTTTTGGTCAATTTTATTTGTAAGTAGCTAGTAAGCACTATACCAGGAGATTCCAAAGAGAGAATGACATGGTTGTCTGGTCTGGAGAGAGCTGGATGTTTTTGCTGTGTGTGTGTGTGTGTGTGTGTGTGTGTGTGTGTGTGTGTGTGTGTGTGTGTGTGTGTGTGTGTGTGTGTGTGTGTGTGTGTGTGTGTGTGTGTGTGTGTGTGTGTGTCAAATGTGACTGACCACCTCGATTCAGTCTTATGTAGCAACATTTGAAATTGTGTTATTTACAGTGGGTAAAAGTAGAGGCTCAGAGCTACAAGATGGTAATATTATACATTGCAGTTGAGAAACAATGGGAAATGTATTCTGCTTTGAAAGTTGATAAACTTGTAACCCCACTTTTGAGAAAATGGCCCTTAAATGTGTTGGTACACCTATTGGATTCCTCTTCGTCTACACCCATTCAGCATCGTTCACACCCTCTTAGCCACACCCATCTCTTTAAGGATACATATGTGAGGCCATGTGCTAAACAGAGTGAGTAGTGTAGTAAATAACCAAAGATTTCAAGACTAAATGTGGTTATTTATGGTTACTTAAATAGTAGCAATATCAAAAACAGAAAGTGTACAGATAAAAACAATACCAGGCTCCAGAGCATTGAAGCTGTAAAACAGGAAAATAGACCAAAAAAATAAAGACACTGCAACCTTGCATAACATCAATTGACCTCCCAAGTTTAGATAATAAGAATAATGTCATACAATGCAATGGAAATTAAATTCACCTGAAGTGCTGGTACTGCTTGATCTGTGGCAGCGGCCTGAAGTATGGAGTCAGGTGTTGATTCCAGCCACAGAGTTCCACTAGCACCATACCATCCTCCAGTCCAAATAGCTGTGGGATGTTGACCCCTGTCACAGTGCTGTCTTTCACCACACCAGCAATCTCTCCACATATTCCTGAAGGAAAACAGCACTACACGTACCTCTGAAAATTACACAAACAATGTGAGATCAATAAAATTAGGGCCAATCATGTTGGAGGTAAATTAAATAATCAAAAGATGTGTTGTTTATGCTTTACATACCAAGTGTTGTCATCGATCTCTTGTAGAGAAACTATACCACTGCTTTTGTCATGGGATGGCAGCAGTTTTCCACCAAAGTGTTTGTGCCCTGGGTGGCGTCCTGATATGCAATTGCATTATCTCTGCATAGCTGTTGATGAAGTTCATGACTCGCTGCATGTACCATCCCAACCCCTAGAGTATTAGCAATACTGATCGTCGTAGCTACCCAACTAGGTTAAATGTTAGCTAGCTAGCTAACATTTGGCTATAACTAGAAATACAAATGGCTTTCTGAGATGCGAAAAATATTACTACACAGATTAAATACGTAACCTTAGCTAGTGAGCCAGCTAACATTAGCAAGCTAGCTAAACTGTACACTTTAATCTGGAGTATTTTATTTAGACATATAGCTAGCTAGCTAGCTAAACAATGAACCATAATCCCAACCCAAATGGTTTTCTGAAATAGCTATATTACTACACAGATCATACACGTAATGTTAGCTAGCGAGCTAGCCAGCTAATGTCAGCCAGCTAGCTAAAAGTGTGCTTTAACTTGCTATGAAAATCACTTTCATTAAATAAGATGTCCTGTGTCGTTCCCATTTGGTTATACAGCTTGCTTGGCCAGTTGTGTCATGTCACTCTGGTTCACACTGACTGTGTGCAATGCAATAAGAATCATCAGATCTGTCACGGGATGCCATGGTTGCCCTTAGTTTAAAGATATAATCAGGAGAAACACTTTTGCAGTACACCATGATATCTTTCAAAAAAGCCATGGTAGAAAGGATTATCTACACATACCGAGCAGCTCATTTTACAGACAGAAGGTGCTACATGGCAGACCAATCCAAACTCATCACTCGGCATGTCCATACCATTCATTATCTCAGCTAATTATGGCTAGCGGGAAAGTCCCTTTCTTTTTCTGTGTCTAAACCAACTAGGCTTGTAAACATTCCAATGTCTGTGAAGTAGTGACGTGTGACATACGCCTAGTTTTCTGATACGAGTCACAAATACATGCTAAATCATGAGGTGTTTGTCTGTGTCTGTGTGTGTGTTTGTCTGTCTCTCTCTTTCTGTCTCTGTGTGTGCGTGTATGTGTGTGTGTTTCTGTATCTGTGTGTGTGTGTGTGTGTGTGTGTGTGTGTGTGTGTGTGTGTGTGTGTGTGTGTGTGTGTGTGTGTGTGTCTCTGTATCTGTGCATGTGTGTGTGTGTGTGTGAGAGAGAGAACTAATAGAGACCCTATTATAGTGAGAGTAAGGAGATGGAGAACAGTAAAGGCTCCTGGTTGTAAATTGTGGATGTGAGCTTGATATTTACTGCCTGGAGCCGTGTGTGTGTGTGTGTGTGTGTGTGTGTGTGTGTGTGTGTGTGTGTGTGTGTGTGTGTGTGTGTGTGTGCGCGCGCGAGAGTTTCTCTACACCACACATTACAGGGTCCTTGTAAGAACCCTCCTTCCTGGGGCTTACTGTATCAAAGTTCCCTGTAATGGCTTATGATTACAAACACCATGCCTATAATAAAAACTCACGCACGCACAGTCACACAGTCTGGGTTGGACACACACAGTTCATACACCTCCTAGGGCCATGCATGAAGCTAAATGTTATGCAGCTAAATAGCATACCAGACCACACACACACACACAAAAACACACACAACTTCTGGGGTCTACTTTGTCCATCCCAGCTAGCACATAACATTCTGAGAACCATCTGTTTCTTAGAGCTTGTTGAAAGCGTGGTTAATAAAATTATAATTATTATTTTGCATAAAACCTTCCCATAATGTTTCCGAGAGGTTTCCTCGTGGTTCTATTTAAAGTGGAACTGACAATGTTTTAACTACTTTGCAGATATGACACAAACAATCATAATATCAGTAGAAAATATTAAATTCCCAGTTTATGCTACAAAACCAACTTTATAAGAGGTTTTAAAAATGGTGACATGATGTTCAATGCATTATTAATATAATGAACCAATGCAATTCTTGGTAGTAGAACAAATATTGTTATCAGATTTTAATTCACAGCTGGCCTGATACATTGTACGCTGCCTCCACCCATTCGGGATGCAGTGTTTCAGCTTCAATGACTCAATATTTTGAACAAAAACTAACTAAGGCCGGGAATGTCAATAAAATCTAACTAGCGAGGGCAATGCTCATAATGTCATAAGTCACAACATGGCTAAAAGGCTAGCACAAGGCCTGCTGGCTAAATAGGACACACAAGTGAGTATAAATGAGTAAACAGTTGAGTCATCTACTTTATGAAATTACAGTAAGATGCGCTCTCATCTGTGAATTGAACTTCAATTGTGCCACAGTCCTAGCTAGCCTACTAAAATGTTGCAGTCTAGCTTATTTTTTAAAAACTTGACAATAAAATAAAAACATAAAATCTGCAACAAAACACCATACAAAGGCAAATTGCAGCACATTTGAGCAGTATCCTAGGCTGGCTACTCAACTACAATACATTTGAGCAGTATCCTAGGCTGGCTACACAACTACAATACATTTGAGCAGTATCCTAGGCTGGCTGATCAACTACAATACATTTGAGCAGTATCCTAGGCTGGCTACTCAACTACAATACATTTGAGCAGTATCCTAGGCTGGCTACTCAACTACAATACATTTGAGCAGTATCCTAGGCTGGCTACTCAACTGCAATACATTTGAGCAGTGTCCTAGGCTGGCTACTCAACTACAATACATTTTAGCAGTATCCTAGGCTGGCTACTCAACTACAAGACATTTGAGCAGTATCCTAGGCTGGCTACTCAACTGCAATACATTTGAGCAGTATCCTAGGCTGGCTACTCAACAACAATACATTTGAGCAGTATCCTAGGCTGGCTACTCAACTGCAATGCATTTGAGCAGTATCCTAGGCTGGCTACTCAACTACAATACATTTGAGCAGTATCCTAGGCTGGCTACTCAACTACAATACATTTGAGCAGTATCCTAGGCTGGCTACTCAACTACAAGACATTTGAGCAGTATCCCAGGCTGGCTACTCAACTACAATACATTTGAGCAGTATCCTAGGCTGGCTACTCAACTATAATACATTTGAGCAGTATCCTAGGCTGGCTACTCAACTACAATACATTTGAGCAGTATCCTAGGCTGGCTACTCAACTATAATACATTTGAGCAGTATCCTAGGCTGGCTACTCAACTGCAATGCATTTGAGCAGTATCCTAGGCTGGCTACTCAACTACAATACATTTGAGCAGTATCCTAGGCTGGCTACTCAACTACAAGACATTTGAGCAGTATCCCAGGCTGGCTACTCAACTACAATACATTTGAGCAGTATCCTAGGCTGGCTACTCAACTATAATACATTTGAGCAGTATCCTAGGCTGGCTACTCAACTACAAGACATTTGAGCAGTATCCCAGGCTGGCTACTCAACTACAATACATTTGAGCAGGATCCTAGGCTGGCTACTCAACTACAATACATTTGAGCAGGATCCTAGGCTGGCTACTCAACTACAATACATTTGAGCAGGATCCTAGGCTGGCTACTCAACTACAATACATTTGAGCAGGATCCTAGGCTGGCTACTCAACTACAATACATTTGAGCAGGATCCTAGGCTGGCTACTCAACTACAATACATTATGAGTGCCCCATACACCAATGCTGCATTGAACCAAACCAGTGCAAACAATTGAAAAACTTGTTTTCAATTTAAATCTTACAACAACCTATAGCTACATGTTTGTTATTTGGATTTATTAAATACTTTTTGATTAGGTTGCAGCATATTATGCACATCTGCAAGCCTGTTAGCAAAGGCTGGACAAATATTATTCATCTCTTTTTGTTTTTATAAGTTAAAATGGTATATACAGTTTTCTATGTACATAAGTGGACATTGTAATATGGCCCGTGCACTGATTGAGGTTGACACCCCTGGGCTAGCGTATCTATTTATGCAGCTAGTTATTTTGTAGCTAGCTAAAAACACGGAGCCTAATGTTAGCTAGCTGCTGGGAGGATGTCATGTCATTGGAAAAGTGGGTGGGTGACCTACTTTTTCCCCTCATATTATTTTTCGGTGGCTACACCTAGAGATGCAGGTGTAATTTGGTTAACTAACAAAAATGCGTTTTAATGATATAAAGTCCCACTGATGCTACTGCCTGCAAACACACAGTTCAGTTCAAAGTGAATAATGGCAGGCCTGTGTGGAAAATGGCTTACTTATAGGCCTACTGTAGCTCTGATTGGCAATGGCGTACCGGTCTGCGTAGACTCCGATCCTGGACAAGACAAGTGTTTTTATTTGGTTGTATGTTCTGAAATGCCTATTAATTGTACAAACGCATGGCTGCTTCCCCACTCTATATTGCTGTGGGATTTTCACAAATGCCTTAATTCCCAAACATTCTGTGAATTTATGAAAATGTAAAAAATGACCATATCTAATTCCTCGATTGTTAGGAAATGTTAAAAAAAAAACTGTCATATTCTTCCTGAGCGTGTATATAAACAGATTTTAATCATATTTAATTTAGCTAAAACACTGTCAGTTCCACTTTAAAGTCGTGATCTCAAAACAACATTATTCTGTGGGAATTCCAGTACTTCAACATAACGTCTTCTGCAGGTTTTTTTTCTATTTAAAGTCATGTTTTCTTAACATGTTTTCTTAAGAAAATCATAACCAGAAGAAAACATTAGTAATATTCAAAGAACATTCTAAGAATGTAATTTCACGTACATTCCGTTCTCAGCGTCAACAAAAAATCTCTCTATCCTCTATCTTGTTAAGTGTATTCAGGTGTGTTGGCCACGCACACTAACTGTGCCGAACTTGATCTTAATTGAGTGCTTGTTTCCTTTTAAGTAGGGTCTGTTTGAATACACTAAAATGTACAGCTTTGTAAGCTTAGCAAATCATATAATGGTAGTGCCATTCTGGTGGTGCAGTGGACTAATTCCATGTATACAGAGCAGATGATCATGGGTTCTCAATCTCACTGATGCCATACCGATTTATTCCTAAGTGAATTCATTTCCATGTCTTCCTTCTTGATGCTTGGAGTTCAAAAAAGTTAACAAACAAACTAGCAGTGTTATTAAAAGTCTTACTGAAAGATGTTCTCAGAAATGTATTTAATTACCTTCAAATAACCTATAATTTCCATTCTCAGAACGTTAATATAAACTCCCAGCAAAACTTCAGGGAATCATAGAAAACCGTTCTCAGAACCTCCGAGCAACCTAAAGATATACATTCCCAGAAGAGGCAACATTTTCACAGAACGTTTAGAAATGGTTCAGTTTTAATGGTCAATAAATGTATGGCTTCATTCCCAGAACCAACTTCCAAGGAACCAAATGTGCTTGCTGGGATGTAAAATGCCGACCACACACTAGTTGATTCAAAATAGACAGCATTCAGTATGGTAGTATGGCTGTATGGCATCATTCCTGTTCCCAAGAATTCTAAGGCTCTAAGGCTTCATGCCACAATGACTAATGTACAGCCCTGAAGCACTCACATCTGTAATCATGAAGTGCTTTGAAAGGCTAGTTATGGCACACATTAACTCCATCATCCAAGACACCCTAGGCCCACTCCAGTCATAAACTTAAAAATCTCAATTACACTCCACACTGGCCTCACCCAACTGGATAAGAGGAACACCTATGTGAGAATGATGTTCATTGACTACAGCTCAGCGTTCAACACCATTGTCCCCTCCAAGCTCAACACCAAGCTTAGGACCCTGGGACTGAACACCTCCCTCTGCAACTGGATCCTGGACTTCCTGACGGGCCGACCCCAGTTGTTAAGGGTAGGCAATTTCAAATCCGCTACGCTGACCCTCAACACGGGGAGTCCCCTCCTGACCCCCCTGTTCACCCATGACTGTGTGGCCACGGACGACTCTAACACCATCGTCAAGTTTTCTGACGACACAACGGTGGTAGACCTGATCGCAGGTGACGATGAGACAGCCTACAGCGAGGAGGTCAGTGACCTCGCAGTGTGGTGCCGGGACAACAACTCAGTCAATGTTAATAAGATCAAGGAGCTGATCGTGGACAACATCGACAGGACTGCATTAGAGCGGGTCTGGAGCTTGAAGTTCCTTTGTGTCTAAATCACTAAGGGCTTCAAATGGTCCACTCATGCATTCAGCTGTGAAAAAGGCACAACAGAGCCTCTTACTCCTCGGGAAGATGAAAAGGTTTGGCATGGGTCCTCAAATCTTAAAAAAATGTATACAGCTGCACCATTGAAAGCATCTTGACTGACTGCATCAGTGCTTGGTATGGCAACAGCACCACCCTCGATCGCATGGTACTACAGAGGGTGGTGTGGACAGCCCAGTACATCGCCGGTGCCACGCTACCCGCCATCCAGCACCTCTATATCAGGCGGTATGAAAGGCTGTTCTCTATGCTAGACTGTTCTCTATGCTTCCTTATGGCAAGAGTTACCGGTGCATCAAGTCTGACACCAGAAGGCTCCTGAACAGCTTTTTTCATTGGTCATCTTTGAGATGTTTCTACAACTTGATTGGAGTCCAGCTGTGGTAAATTCAATTCATTGGACATTATTTGGAAAGGAAACACCCGTCTATATAAGGTCACACAGTTGACAGTGCATGTCAGAGCAAAAACCAAGCCATGAGGTTGAAGGAATTGTCCAAGAGCACCGAGACAGGATTGTGTCAAACACAGTGGCCTCCATTATTATTAAATGGAAGAAGTTTGGAAACACCAAAACTTTTCCTAGAGTTGGCTGTCTGGCCAAACTGAGCAATCGGGGGAGAAGGGCCTTGGTCAGGGAGGTGACCAAGAACCCTATGGTAACTCTGACAGAGATCTAGAGTTCGTCTGTGGAGATGGGAGAGCCTTCTAGAAGGACAACCATCTCTGCAGCACTCCACCAATCAGGCCTTTATGGTAGAGTGGCCAGACGGAAGCCGCTCCTCAGTAAAAGGCACATGACAGCCCACTATGAGTTAGCCAAAAGGCACCTAAAGACTCTCAAGACCATTAGAAACAAGGTTCTCTGGTTTGATGAAACCATGATTGAACTGTTTGGCCTGAATGCCAAGTTTCACGTCTGGAGGAAACCTGGCACCATCCCTGCAGTGAAGCATGGTGGTGGCAGAATCATGATGTGGGGATGTTTTACAGTGGCAGTGACTGGGAGACTAGTCAGGATCGAGGCAAAGATGAACAGAGCAAAGTACAGAGCGATCTTCGATGATAACCTGCTTCAGAGCTCTCTGGACCTGAGACTGGGGTGAAGGTTAACCTTCCAACAGGACAACGACCCTAAGCACACAGCCAAGACAATGCAGGAGTGGCTTCAGGACAAGTCTCTGAATGTCCTTGTGTGGCCCAGCCAGAGCCTGGATTTAAACCGGATCTAACATCTCTCGAGAGACCTGAAAATAGCTGTGCAGCAATGCTATCCATGTAACCTGACAGAGCTTGGGAGGATCTATAGAGAAGAAGTGGAGAAGGCTACTACCCGAGGCTACAATCGCTGCCAAAGGTGCTTCAACAAAGTACTGACTAAATGGTCTGAATACTTATGTAATTGTAATATTTCAGTTTTTTATTTTTATTAAATTAGCAAACATTTCTAAACCTGTTTTTGCTTTGTCATTATGGGGTATTGTATGTAGATTGATTATGAAAACAAAATAATTAAATACATTTTAGAATAAGGCTGTAACGTAACATAATGTGGAAAAAGTCAAGGGTCTGAAAGCTTCCCGAAGGCGCTGTTGTTTCGTACCTTCTTGTGTTCTCCTTTTTATTTATTTTGTTTCTCTTCTACCTTACATTTACATTTAAGTCATTTAGTAAACATTTTACGATATTGATTACTGTCTGTGGGTTTGGAGTTTGCAAGAAAGGCATTTAACTGTACTCGTGCATGTGACATTAAAACTTTAAATTGATTATTTTTGTTAAATAATTATTTATTTGCAGTGAATTGCAACAGTAGGTAGTATTTGAAACAACACCTGTACTTGTTTATGTTTTACATATTCACTCAACACACTCAACACACTCAACACACTCCTCTTTCCCGCATCTCTGGCGCCATTTATATTGAGCGAGCCTACCCGAAGAGTCTCCATAAGAAGTGGGAGAAAAGCCAGCAGAGAAATAGACCAATAGCAAAGCTCAAAAAGCCCCAGTGTCAGTAAGAAATTAAACATTTAAACAGTGTCTGAAGGTAAACCTTTACGCACTGTTGTGACCCACTTCCTCAACCTAAACCGTTTATTGGGTGAGAGGACACCATGCCCCTCATTTCTCATAGCATGTTGTACTGATCTTACAAACTTTCTAGGATCAGGAAAAAAAAGCCTCAAGATTAACTTTTTTCCCCTTAGTCTCATTCAGGAACCTTGTCAGTTCTCTCAACGTGTACTTAGACCCCTCTGGTTGACTGGCTGTCAGCTCCGGGCCAATTGAAGAGGAGTCTGAAAAAATACCTCCTCATCCTCTTCCTCAGACTCACTTTCCTCCTCTTCTCTATCTCCCACCCTGACCACCTGCCCTTTCTCTCTGGTTAGGGCCTCACCCACAGCAACAGGCAACATTTCCATGGTGCCTTTGTCCACACCCTTTTTCTTTTTCCTCTTGACACCCTCCTCCTCCTCCCCTAATCTCTTACACTTCCCCACTATACTCTCCTCATCCACTAGAATAACCTGACTAGACGCAGTATCATCTGCACCACCCTCCATAGCATGACTAGGGCCAGCCTCAGCTACAACACCCTCCACAGCATGACTAGGGCCAGCCTCAGCTACAACACCCTCCATAGCATGACTAGGGCCAGCCTCAGCTATACCACCCTCCATAGCATGTCTAGGCCCAGCCTCAGCTACCCCACCATCTCTAGCTTGACTAGACCCAGCCTCTGCTTCTCCACCATCTCTAGCCTGACTAGACCCAGCCTCATCTACACCACCATCTCTAGACTGACTAGGCCCAGCCTCTGCTGTCTGCATCTCCTTACCCCCTGCATTTTCACCTCGATTTCCCCCCCTTGCGCTCGTACCCTCCCCTTGTCTATGGCCTTTATGTGGGCACGCAAAGCTCTTGTGCCCCAAATCCCCACATTCAAAACACCGTAGACTATCTGTGCTGGCAAAACCTGCATAGAGCCCTTCCCCATGCCTCACTTTAAAATGCACATTTAGCTGTTGCTCATTATTGTTCAGAAACATAAACACTTGCCTCCTGAATGAAACAACGTGCTTAACGGCATCTGCCTGAAAACCTGCTGACAGTACACGGAAACCGCTAGCAAACTTACCAAAACGACTCAGCTCTTTCCTAATTTGATCATCCGTAATAAACGGAGGCAAATTTGCCACTACAACTCTTGTTGAAGGGGTAGAGAGAGGTGAAATTGACACCAACACATCCCTTACAAATATTCCGCTAGCAATTAGCCTACCGACCAAATTAGCCCTTTTCATGAACACAACCACATCCTTGTTCATTCTAGAAGCAGAATGTATAAACTCAGCTCCTACCTGTTCACCGACCGCGAGCAGAACCTCCTCCACCTTAACTCCGTTCTCAGGAACACACCTGAATCCATGCTGTATCGACAGCGTCTCCTGCGCACTAGGCTGAGAAGCCATTGCGCACACTATACCTTGCAACCCCCCGGAACGTTACTCTGTCCTCTTCCACCCTAACTTTGAAAAAATAAACTTTGGATACCGCTAAAAACAAATATTGCATTAACCCTCCACCATAGAAAATAACATGTAAAGAAAAGAATAGAATCAAGAAAGTTAGTTGGGATAGAGCTTTCCACACCAAACACTCAAACTCCAAAACACCCAGCATGGAGAGAGAGAGAGAGAGAGAGAGAGAGAGAGAGAGAGAGAGAGAGAGAGAGAGAGAGAGAGAGAGAGAGAGAGAGAGAGAGAGAGAGAGAGAGAGAGAGAGAGAGAGAGAGAGAGAGAGAGAGAGAGAGAGAGAGAGAGAGAGAGAGAGAGAGAGAGAGAGAGAGAGAGAGAGAGAGAGAGAGAGAGAGAGAGAGAGAGAGAGAGAGAGAGAGAGAGAGAGAGAGAGAGAGAGAGAGAGAGAGAGAGAGAGAGAGATGTGTGCCAATGTCAACTCCGTAGGCTCTGTGCTCTGCACCAGGACACGGCAGCCAACTGGATCAGTCATCGATCTGATTTCTTCATCTGTCCCCACTTGTGAAAGATTGTTATTAATTTATTTTCTATAGAGCCAAGTTCCCTCATTCTCTCTCTGTCTTTGTGAGTGATGCTCGTGATGTATTCTTCTGGTATGACATGAAGGCCTTCCCCTTAGGCTGGTGTCATAACAGGCTACATGTTTTATTAGATTAAGTTTGTTTTGACCAAGTAAAACACAAATTCATCAATAAAATCATTGTTTGTGGTCGTCCATACTCAAGGCCAGTAGACTGTCACTTCAACACGCTCCAAACCCAACCCCTGCATTGCTGTCCTGTGTAATGCCACCACCTACTTCTGCTGTTTGGGACTTGGAGAGATAAATCCGGACAGCGAGTCGACAAGCGAAGCGCCCACTGCTTCTTTTGCCCTGCCTGCTCTCCTAAATGTAAAGACCAGTGAGGGCTATCAACCTTTATTAGCTAATAATGCTGTTACGGCCATTAAGTGTGACCTGGCCTGGGCTCTAGCTGTGACTCCCCTGGAGGTACCCAGCCTAACAACCTGTCTGAGTCCCAAATGGCACCCTATGGCAGCCCAAGGACTCTGGCCAGAAGTAATGCACTATGTAAGGAAGAGGATGCTATTTGAGACGCAGACTAACAAGCTCTCTGTGATGCTAACGGAGACTAAAGATGTAGCGCTGCGGCCTGGCCCGTAGCTCAGCTTGATTTTACACCGGACATGAAAGTGTCACTGGAGGGAAAGACACTCTGGATTAGACATCTAATTAGCTACTGCCACTATGCGGCTTGCAACTCAGAGGCTGTCTGTGCGACCACCAAAGATAATCTACGGCACTCCGGCACCAAGTATTTTCACAAAGCATTGTCACTTTCTCCCCGTGTCCAAATGTTAAGCAAATTAAGCCAATCGGAATAAGTTCTTTCTGCAGGACAAGCATAATGCACTGAAAAGCAGTCTATGCAACATCACCCCACTCTACAAATCTAAAGTCAAAGTAGTTAATACAAGAGAAGAAGTGTTTCTGATGTACACTCGGAGCCAGTCCATGCAACATCACCCCACTCTACAAATCTAAAGTCAAAGTAGTTAATACAAGAGAAGAAGTGTTTCTGATGTACACTCGGAGCCAGTCCATGCAACATCGTGGATATTTAGAAAACTCTGCTCACTAATGTCACTGTCCAGAGTAAAGTAAATGTAGCCAATAAAAAGAAAAATACTTCCCTAGACTTAGAAACAAAAAAATAGCTTTTCTTTCATAAACAAGGACATTTCTAAGTGACCCCAAACTTTTGAATGGTAGTGTAGTGCCTTCCCAACTACAGCAGGTGCTCAAAAAGCTCTACATAGTATGAGGGGTAAGCTCACCTCTTCCACCACCAAGGTGTAGCACCCACCTCGGTGATGCACGTCAACCATTCTGTGCCAGAATGCTCACCACACACCACAGCTATCATGGAGGAGAGGTGAGGAGTGATGTACACTGCCTTCAGAAAGTATTCATGCCCCTTGATTTATTCCACATTTACTTGTCTTACAGCCTGAATTCAAAATGCATTAAATATATGTTTGTTCTCTCACCCATTTACACACAATATACCATAATGACAAAGTGAAGACATGTTTTTACTAAATTTTACAAATGTATTGAAAATGAAATGCAGAAATATTTCATTTACATAAGTATTCACACCCCTGACTCAATGTTTTGTAGAAATGCCTTTGGCAGCGATTACAGCTGTGAGTCTTTCCAGGTAAGTCTCTAAGAGCTTTCCACACCTGGATTGTGCAACATTTTCCTAATATTATTTTCTAAATTCAAGAAGCTATGTCCAATTGGTTGTTGATCATTGGTAGACAACCATTTTCACGTCTTGCCATAGATTTTCAACTGTAACTCAGCGACTCAAGAACATCCACTGTCTCTTGGTAAGCAATTTCAGTATTGGTTTGGCCTTGTGTTTTAGATTATTGTCCTGCTGAAAGGTGAATTTGTCTCCCAGTGTCTGGTGAAAAGCAGACTGAACCACGTTTTCCTCTAGGACTTTACCCGTGCTTAGCTCCATTCGGTTTAGTTTTTTTATACTGTAACCCCCCCCAGTCCTTAACGACTGCAAGCATACCAATAACATGATGCAGCCACTACTATGCTTGAAAATATGGAAAGTGGTACTCCCAAAATCAAATCAAACTTTATTTGTCACATGTGCCGAATACAACAAGTGTAGAGTTAAGAAGATATTTACTAAATAGACTAAAGTAAAAAATAGTAAAGAGTAACACAATAAAATAATAATCACGAGGCCATATACAGGGAGTACCAATACCAAGTCAGTGTGCGGGGGTCCAGGTTAGTTGAGGGAATTTGTACATGTAGGTAGGGGTGAAGTGACTATGCATAGATAACAAACAGCGAGTAGCAGCAGTGTACAGAACAAATGGAGGGGGGCGTCAATGTAAATAGTCTGGTGATTTGTTGTATTAGACTTGCCCCAAACATAACACTTTGGACTGAGGTAAAAAAAAAAGTGAATTGCTTTGACACATTTTTTTTTCAATATTACTTTAGTGCCATGTTGCAAACAGGATGCATGTTTTTAAATAGTTATTCTGTAGAGGCTTCCTTCTTTTCATTCTGGCAATTACATTAGTATTGTGGAGTAACTACAATGTTGTTGATCCATCCTCAGTTTTCCCCTATCACAGCCATTAAACTCTTTAGCTGCTTTAATGTCACCATTAGCCTCATGGTGAAATCCCTGAGCTGTTTCCTTCCTCTCTGACAGCTGAGTTAGAAAGGACGCCTGTGTCTTTGGTCTTTGTAGTGACTGGGTGTATTGATACACCATCCAAAGTCATATTAATAACTTCACTATGCTCAAAGGGAAGTTCAATGTCTGTTGTTTTATTTTTACCCATCTACCAATAGATTAACTTCTTTGCGAGGCATTGGAAAACCTCCCTGGACGTTGTGGTTTAATCTGTGTTTGAAATTCACTGCTCGACTGAGGAACCTTACAGATAATGTAATATTATGTGTGGAGTTCAGAGATGTGGTAGTAATTCAATTATCATGTTAAACTCTATTATTGCATACATGGTGAGTCCTTGTAACTTGTTAAGCACATTTTTACTCCTGAACTTATTTAGGCTTGTCATAACAAAGGGGTTGAATACTTATTGACTTAAGACATTTCAGCTATTCATTTTTAATTATTAATAAAAAAGAAACATATTTCCACTTTGACAGAATGGGGTATTGCCAACTTTAAATTGATTCAATTTAGAAAAAGTCAAGGGGTGTGAATACTTTATGAAAGCACTGTTTACCAATTAGGAATCAAGGGGATAATTAGGTGGCCATGATTTTTAAATTTTTTAAATTTATTTATCCGTTATTTTACCAGGTAAGTTGACTGAGAACACGTTCTCATTTGCAGCAACGACCTGGGGAATAGTTTCAGGGGAGAGGAGGGGGATGAATGAGCCAATTGTAAACTGGGGATTATTTGGTGACCGTGATGGTTTGAGGGCCAGATTGGGAATTTAGCCAGGACACCAGGGTTAACACCCCTACTCTTACGATAAGTGCCATAGGATCTTTAATGACCTCAGAGAGTCAGGACACCCATTTAACATCCCATCCGAAAGACAGCACCCTATACAGGGCAGTGTCCCCAATCACAGCCCTGGGGCATTGGGATATTTTTTAGACCAGAGGAAAGAGTGCCTCCTACTGGCCCTCCAACACCACTTCCAGCAGCATCTGGTCTCCCATCCAGGAACTGACCAAGACCAACCCTGCTTAGCTTCAGAAGCAAGCCAGCAGTGGTATGCAGGGTGGAATGCTGCTGGATTGAAAGGGACCATGTCGGGAATTTGTCCAGGATGCCGGGGTTAAGACCCCTACTCTTGCTGTAAGTGCCATGGGATTTTTAATGACCACAGAGAGTCAGGACACCCGTTTAACGTTAATTCCGAAACACGGCACCCTGCACATGGCAATGTCCCTTTCACTGCCCTGGGGTATTGGGATTTCCTTAGACCATATGGAAGAATGGCCCCTATTAGTCCTTCAACACCCCTTACCAGTTTAGTCACAGCTGACTCATTCGGTAGACGACCTTGTTCTGCCATCTAAAAACCAATCAAGAAAGGAAAACATATTTGTTCCTCTTGTTGTGCTGCAGGAATGAGGATCCAGGTGCTTAAAATTGCTCATAATATCTTCCTGCGGTGGAGTGTGCCAGCTGTGAACATGTGGGCTTGTTGCAGAGCTAATGGAGGACCAACTGTAATCGGGATAGATGGAGAGATTAGAGGAAAAGGTATTCTTGGTTTGAGACTCAAGGAATAGAAAAGAAAAGCTTGTTATTGTTGGAGGAGCAATCAAAATGAAGAGTGAGGTCAGAAGAAGAAAGACATTCTGCTATGTTATCTCACCTCCATGAGGAATAGTTTGAAGTGGTTTGATTTTGTGTTGACGTGGATATGAGTCAGGTTTTCATTGGCAATAGTGTTGTTGTCAGAGGATAGTTCTTTACCATCATCTTCTTTATAGGGTGATCTGTAATTCCCCAGAGATGACAAACTACAAGGGAGCTGGAATTATATTTCATGTCATCAAGTAGAGGTCAACACATTGCCTGTCACACTAAGCTGTTTGGAAAAGCTCCAACAATATGTACTGGTTTCAAAAGGCTCACACATGTCCTGAGTGTTAATTTTGATAAAATGATCAGATTGCAGTTTATTTGTGTAGAATTGCCACTCTTTTTGTCATTATTAGTAAGGATATTATATGTGTTAAATATTATTCAGAGTCCAGCTTTCAGCTTGTCATTGTCCTCAGGAGGACCACAGGGAGAGTTCAGGACAATGCCCCCTCTCTCTTCTCTCAGCGTTTTGTTTCAGAGGCGGCCTGGCCCTCTTCTCAAAATCACCACACCATCCTCCACCGTCCGTTTCATAAGTGGATTTATTAGAGGCGATATTATTGTTGTTATCTTCAGGGAAAATCCATTCAGACACAATCAGTGCTAAGTGACTCTGAAATTACGGCTTTATGTTTCGCCGATGTGGAGAGTCTCACCCTCGGGGCCCGGCTCCCCGCATCACATACTTCACAACCTTGCAGTCGTTGAAAGTCAACAATATTTATGTTTTTGACAGCTGGCTGCATCGCTGGTCCAGCGTTATCAGATGACATGGTGAATAGCATTAACATATCAAAATAACACCTGTTAAATTGCATACATACAGGTACATGTGACAAGGGTTTTGGATTATTGTTGTCTGACCTTTCATCTTCTTCAGGAAGAGCTTTATGTAAATGTGACAGACTGGGCATGACAGGGGGCTGTCTTAGCACACGGAGCTAAAGCCTTGGGAGCCAACGCAAGTCTTCAGGTTTCAGGAAAACACCTCTGTTACTTCATCAATTAACATGATTTGGAACAGCAACATATTCGATACTGTTTCTGAATGATCATGTACTTTGTAGTGTCTCTGATCTCCACTGATTTTCTTCTGTAGGGGTTATGGAGTCAATAGGTTCAGAAATAGTGTACGCACATCCACTTACTATCAGGTGCAGGAGACAAAACGTCCAGTCATGAAAGAAAGATGGATAAGGAGTCAACTGGCCTGTTTTCAGGGTACAGGGTCAGGCCTGATAAACAGTGAGACCATAGACCATGGACTTCCTGCTCTGCTGTACTATGAGCTTGAGCATCAGCTGGCATCCATCCCATCCCACAATCCTGTGTGTGCGTTGAGAAGGTGATTACGGTCAGATTAAGACTCTACAGCTGAAAGTGTAACGGCAGTGTAGTGGCGTAATTGAATAATTGCAGTTCACCCAAACGATCCCTCCCTCAGCGGACGGATGGTCTCGTCCTCATCAGATCAGCGTAATATTAACCATGACATGGGCCTGACCGCCACAGTAATTAATGCACTGAATCAATTATAAATTACTCCATTTGGAGAATTCCTACAGGAGTCTGCTCATTACCACTGCAATGATGGAGTCACAGTCCCACGTGGAGGAGAAGAGCAACTCTACCTCTCCATTTATTTTTCTCTACCTTTACCTCTCCATCTCTCTCACCCTCTTTTTTCTCTTTCTATCTCTCTTACCCTCCCTTTCATCTCTCTCACTCAGTCCTTTGTCTGTTCTCCATCTTTGACCACCTATTTAAATAGAATATCCCCTATTGAGCTCAATGTGCCCTTAGTTGTCCGTTGATGTCAGTGTTATTGTAGTAGTTAGGCATCATATCCACTGGTTCCTGGTTGACACTAAGCCTTTTCTGAGCACCATTTGGTCTCCTTCTGTTGAGTTGAGTATAACCTCATTCCACTAGACCAACTATTACCTATTACTCAAGGGATGCAGCAGAGTAATAGGAGAAATATGCCCGTGGTTCCCGTACAAATGCCTTTGATATCTTACAGCGAGTGCACAGCCATTTATTTCCTGTCTCCCTGGTAGAAGTCGGCTTTGATGACAGAAGGTTTTCAGCTCAATTTGGAGAGATGAGAGAGAAAGAGAGGGGGGTATATCTGTTCTCAGTACCAGGCATGGCTAGAAGCAGTCGGTGTAAAACACTATAATTAAGGTTGGCTTTAAACAGGGGCCTCTTTGTCTATCATTAAACCTTCTGGATTTGAACTGCATTGATGATAGACTTCGCTGAGCTGTGTTAGAGGAGGAGAGGGAGACATGCAAAAACTTCATCTAGCGGACAGAGACACTCAACAGCACAGACGGTGTTTGTGTGTGTGTGCGTTCCTGCGTGTGTCTGTACCTCTGTACTTGTGTGCTTGTGTGTGCATACCTGCCTGCATTTGTGTGTGTGTGTGTGTGTGTGTATGTGTGTGTGTGTGTGTGTGTGTGTGTGTGTGTGTGTGTGTGTGTGTGTGTGTTCCTGTGTGTGTGCCAGCCAGGGGATAACAACTGCCCCCTCTCATTGAAGCCATAGAGTTTCAAGGCTGACCACAGTCCTGCAGGCATTGTTAGAAAAATGGCAATCTTCGTGGTCAATGGTAGCAATAGGCGCTCCTAATACACCTGATGCATGTCCTTGAACCGATTATTCTTTAATCACACACAGAGGAAGTTATAATGATAATTTAGTTACTAATGGCAGTCTGCAGTTCCTCAGTTTAAAAACTTTTTTTCCCTCCTTTATTTAAACAGAGAGTCACCACTAAGGCCAGGGTCCTTCTGTAGCTCAGTTGGTAGAGCATGGCGCTTGTAACGCCAGGGTAGTGGGTTCGATTCCCGGGACCACCCATACGTAGAATGTATGCACACATGATTGTAAGTCCCTTCGGATAAAAGCGTCTGCTAAATGGCATATTTTATTATATATATATTAGGGTCTCGTTCACAAGGGAGCCCTGCATATACAATTCATAAGACAATATCTATGTAAATAGGACACAATCTAAAACAAAGTCATAATAATTCTAGACAAAATCCTAGACACATAAAAAGCGGGATGTATACGGAGGGTGCAGGGCAACAGAAGACGAACAGCAGAGGGGATAAGAATATTAGAGATGGGGACAGGACTGATAAAACAGAGGGAAAGTTTGCGGGACTCCACCCGGAGGGGCAGATCCCGAGTAGAAAGCCATACCCTATGCCCGAGACAATATCGGGGAGCCAGGGTCCAGTGGCAGTTCGCCTGTCGTCGATACCTAAAGGTGGACTTGAGAAGAGCGGACCGGCTCTCTTCCAGGAACGGCGACAGCGGCGGACAAGCATCTGGGCTGAGGGTATGCTGACTTCTTGCTCAGGGAAGAGTGGGGGTTGATATCCCATTGAACACTCGAAATGTGAGAGACCAGTGGCCGAGCAGGGAAGGGTTTTGCGGGTGTATCCCACACACACGAGATGCTCGCTCCGGGTGGTGGGGTTGGTGGTGACGAGGCAACTAAAGATTTCCAAGATGGCGTAGCAGTCAGATGTCTTTGTCTTTGTCCTGTCTCTTCCCATGTATATATATTTTTATACCTTTTTTCTTCGCATTTTTAAAATTATTTTTCCTAAACCTCAACTCCTGCAGCCCGCCTCACCCAATGTGGCGTGGATCAGATTTTTTTCTAAAATATTTCTATTTACCTCCGAACTGGAATACCTCAACTGAAGCTAGCTAGCTAACTAGCAACCCGCTATCAGTAAGCTAATCACTGCTAGCGGTCATCAGCTAACCTTTAGCTCGGAAAGCTCTCGTCAGTTCGTACAAAGCGTTTCAAACCAGAGTATACTGGTTTGACTACTCCTGGCTAACGTTTCCATCCCGGAGCAAGCACCAACTATCCTGGAGCTAGCCTATGCTAGACCCATCTCCCGGCTAGGGCTCCTGGGCTACTCCTGAAGCCCACTCCTCGTCTACAATATCCGGACCCCTTTTACTGCCGATCCTTCACGACTGGAATACCGACATAATCTGACCGAGGATCCCAACAGGCCCCTCAGGCACGACGTTCCCTGAAGGCCAATTCTGCTAACCATGGCCTGCTAGCTATCTATAGCATATTGGACTGTTAGCTGATCCATCGGCCAGTTTCTTGGACCATTATATCCATTTAGCTAATTAGACTCTGCTACTTGGAACTCTAATAATTCCACAACTGGTCTATCGACGTCACCGCACGAAGAGGCAAAAACAGACTTTCCCCCATCGCGACATCCCTCAAAGGCCCTTATGCTAGCTCGCTAGCCCTGGCCTGCTAACTGCTAGCTTGATAGCTCCGGCCTGCTAACTGCTGGCTTGCTAGCCCCGGCCTGCTAACTGTCTGAATCGCCGTGTCCCCAGCGAGCCCAAACACTCACTGGACCCATACGATCACTTGGCTACACATACCTCTCTCTCCCTAATATCAATATGCCTTGGCCATTACTGTCCTGGTTAGTGATTACTGTCTTATTTCACTGTAGCGCCTTTAGCCCTGCTCAAAATGCCTTTAACCAACCATGTTGTTCCACCTCCCACATATTTGATGACATCACCTGGTTTAAACGTCTCCAGAGACTATATCTCTCTCATCATTACTCAATGCCCAGGTTTACCTCCAATGTACTCTCTTCCTACCATACCTTTGTCTGTACATTATGCCTTGAATCTATGTTATCGTGCCCGGAAACCTGCTCCCTTTCTCTCTGTTCCGAACATGCTAGACGGCCAGTTCTTAAAGCCTTAAAGCCTTTAGCCATACCCTTATCCTACTTATCCTTTGTTCCTCTGGTGATGTAGAAGTTAATCCAGGACCTGCAGTGCCTAGCTCCACTACTACTCCCCAGGTGCTCTCATTTGTTGACTTCTGTAACCGTAAAAGCCTTGGTTTCATGCATGTTAACATTAGAAGCCTACACCCTAAGTTTGCTTTATTCACTGCTTTAGCACATTCTGCAAACGCAGATGTCTTAGCCGTGTCTATGTCCTGGCCTTAGGAAAACCACCAAAACCCCTGAAATTTCCATCCCGAACTATAACATTTTCAGCCAAGATAGAACTGCCAAAGGGGGCGGTATTGCAGAGATAGCCTGCAGAGTTCTGTCTTACTATCCAGGTCTGTACCAAAACATTTCGAGCTTCTACTTCTAAAAATGCAACTGTCCAGAAACAAATGTCTCTCCGTTGCCCTCACTAGCTTTAAGTACCAGCTGTCAGAGCAGCTGACAGATCACTGCACCTGTACATAGCTCATCTGTAAATAGCCCATCCAATCTACCTCATCCCCGTATTGTATTTATTTATGTATCTCGCTCCTCTGCACCCCAGTATCTCAACTTGCACGTTCATCTTCTGCACATTTATCATTTCAGTGTTTAATTTCGAAATTGTAAGTATTTCACCACCATGGCCTATTTATTGCATTACCTCTCTTATCCTACCTCATTTGCACATGCTGTATATCGATGTTTTCTATTGTATGTTTGTTCATTCCATGTGTAACTCTGTGTTGTTGTATGTGTCGAACTGCTTTGCTTTATCTTGGCCAGGGTGCAGTTGCAAATGAGAACTTGTTCTCAACTGGACTACCTGGTTAAATAAAGGTGAAATAAATACAATAAATTAAAACAAAGAGTAGTCTCCAGGTCCTAATTGGCTCGCTCTGACTGGAAGTTGGACTGGGGGTGGACGAGAACTGAGGACCGCGATCGGACACCATGTCCACCAGAAGTCCATTGATCTGGAAGACTATAAGGATATATGAGAGCAGACGGAGCTTGCTGCGGAGTCTTATTCTGAGCAGAAACAGTGCAGGCGGTGAAGAACGCAGAGACGTCAGGAGCCATGGTGGGTCACCAAAAACAGTGTCGCACAAATGCCAGTGTCTGACGGGATTCCAGGTGGCAGCCAAGTCTGGAGGAATGAGACCAGGACCGGGGAACAGGCAGCGTCCGGGACAAACATCCAGTTAGCCCGGCCTGGTTCTCTGTACCCCAGATGAGAGCAGCCGCAGACACGATGTTGAGAGGATGGTTTCGCTGTCCGAGCGTGTAGCAGCGGTGCTATAGCGGTGTGAAAGCTCATCTGGCTTAACATTCTAGGAACCCGGGCGGTAGGAGATGGTTAAGTTGAACCGAGTGAATAGCATGGCTTATCGAGCTTGCCTGTGGAGATATTCCAGGTTCTTGTGATCAGTCCACACAATGAATGGATGTTCCACCCCCTCTAACCAGTGCTTCCACTCCTCCAACATCATCTTCACCACGAGTAGTTCTCGATTTGCCACATCATAATTCCTCTCAGTGGCTTTAAGACCATGGGGAAGTAAGGCGCAGGGATGCAACATTTGGTCCTGAGCAGAACACTGGGACAGCACAGCCCCCACTCTGACGTCCGAGGTGTCGACCTCCACCGCAAACTGATGGGACGGCTCAGGATGGATTAATTTGGGAGCTGTAGTGAATTGATGCTTTAAGTCCAGGAGTGCCCGGTCAGCAGTTGGAGAGCACACAAACAGGACTTTGGGAGAGGTGAGTGCTGAAAGGGGGCAAGCCAGGATGCTGGAACCCCGGATAAAATGCTGATAAAAAAGGGCAAATCCCAGGAAGAGTTGCAGCTGCACTCTGGAAGTGGGTTGATGCCAATCCCCCACTGCTCTCACCTTGCCAAGATCCATCTGCACATTACCTGCAGTGGTGTATCCTAGGAAGGAGATGGTGGAGCGATGGAATTCACATTTGTCTGCTTTAACAAAAAGCTGGTTTTCCAGTAGACGGTGGAGGACTTGCTGGATGTGGAAAACATGTTCTTGAGCTGAGCGGGAAAAGACGAGGATGTTGTCAAGGTAGACAAACACGAACCAGTTCAGCATGTCGCGGAGAACGTTGTTAACCAGGGCCTGGAACATAGTAGGAGCGTTGGTCAGTCCAAATGGCATCAACAGTTATTAGTAGCACCTGCTGTACATGTTGAAGACTGTCTTCCACTCGTGTCCCGTATCCGCACAAGATGGTAGGTGTTCCAAAGCTCCAACTTATAGAAAATGGTAGCCCCCTGGAGCGTCTCGAAAGCAGAGGCAATGAGTGGTAGCGGGTAACATTTTTTAAACCGTGATGTCATTAAGGCCCCGGTAGTCGATACACTGATGCAGAGTTTTGTTCTTCTTCTCCACAAAGAATAACCCCGCGCCAGCAGGGGAAGCAGAAGGACGGATACACCCTGTAACCAGGGAGTCCAAAATATATGTTTCCATCGCCTTGGTCTCCGAATCTGACCGAGAATACAGCCGCCCCTGGGATGGAGTAGTCCCGGGAGAAGGTTGAACCCCAGTCAAAGGGTTGATGCAGAGGAAGTGAAGTGGCATGGGCCTTCCTGAAAACCTCCCGGAGGTCCTGGTACTGGCGGGATTGGCGGAGTGGTCCGAAAAGGAAGGAGGAAAATGTCCCAGGGCAGGCTGCACTGATATCATTCAATGAGCGTGGCAGAACGGGCTCCAGCCTATGATTTTACCAGCAATCCAGTCAATAAAGGGATTGTGTCGTTGGAGCCATGAAAACACGAAAACCACGGGTACCTGAGGATACTTGATGAGCATAAGTTGATAGGAATCTTATTGTGGGTGACTTTTGCCTATAGAGCGCCCATCCAGTGCTCTGACATTCGTGGGAATGGAGAGGGGTTGAGTAAGGATACCCAGCTCTGACACCAGGGTAGTGTACATAAAACTCTCGTCTGCCCCAGAGTCAATGAGTACCTGGAGAGATTTCGACCGGTCACTAGACAGCAGGATGGCATGGAGAGCGGTATGAGTAAGGGGAGATGGAAAATTCTCCGTATGGCCCACCAGCGTGCTCGTACCTACTGGTGGGCCTGGTCTATTAATGGACAGGTAGACACGTAATGACCTGTAGTCCCACAATACAGACAACTCTTGGTGTTAAGTCTGCGTAAATGTTCAGCAGGAGACAATCTAGCTCTGCTGAGCTGCATAGGCTCCGGAAGGGGCGAGTCGGCAGACCTCGGAGATTCCCAGGGGAACTCGGGTAACCTCGGATTCCTCGGTAACGTAGACACTGGGACTTCCGGAATTCCTTTTAGGCAAGGTGGGATCCTTGGTCGAGCGAGTGGGACCGGAATCAGAACTCCTCTCCCTTATATGTTCCCGTAAGTGAGTCGAGTGGGCAGCTCCTGGGTTGCAAGCTAATCTTTAGCATCCTCTGATAATCCGGGTTCCAGGGATTCCGGGTTCCAGGCACTCTCGGCAGCCAACTTGCATAAATCAACTTCATAGTCTGCCACTATTCGGGAGTCTTGACAAAACAGGACTCGCTTCCGAGCAGCCTCTCTCCTGGGCAACGGAGAAACAATCAACTTTTTCACCTCCGCCACAAACTCCTCCAGACTGCAGCATATGGCAGATTGTTGTTCCCACACCGTAGTAGCCCAGGCGAGAGCCCTCCCGGACATTAACGTTATAAGGTGCTCTATCTTCGAGCGGTCCGAGGGAAAGAACGAGGACTGTAGCTCGAAGATGAGGGAGGACTGGGAGAGAAACACACAACAGGTTCTTGAATCTCCAGCGAAACATTCCGGTGGAGGTAAGTGGGGTTCTCAGGAAGCCGGGGTGGGCTGGAGATACACGCTGCTGACAGCAAGGTTACTGAGGTCCTGGGAGGTTACTGTAGTAGCTGGCTGCCTAACAGACAATCCGTGGAATTGCTCCAGCAATGTATTGAAGGCACGGTCATGGAGGAGGAAACAGCATTGCAGTGCTGTTCCGAGTCTACTGGGTCAGTAATGGCCAGTTCGTACTATCAGGACTAAGGCTAAGACCGGGATGGAGACACAGGAGGTGGATAGCATGAGTCTCAGAGATTGTTATAGGACAAGGGGCAGGCAAAAGGTCGTAATCCAAATCAGAGTCAGGCAGGTACAAGACAGCAGGCAATTGGTAGGTCAAGGCAGGCAAAGATTCTTAATCCAAATCAGAGTCAGGCTGGTACAGGATGGCAGGATCAGCGTCAGGACAGGCAGAAAGGTCAGAACTGGGAAGACTAAGAAAAACACAAACTAGAGCATGGGAAACACGGGAACACGCTGGTAGGACGAACTGGCAACAGACAAACAGAAAACACATGTATAAATGCTTAGGGGATGATGGGGAAAATGGGAGACACCTGGAGGGAGGTGGAGACAAGCATAAGACAGTTGAAACAGATTAGTGTGACAACATCCAACCTCTTTATAGGCATCAAAAGTAGTGCCATTTAGGGTGTAGCCTCTGTTTCTGCCCACCAGTCTAACAGTGTAGCAGAGAGGATGAAAGCCAGACGTCATGCAGAGCGACAACGATCTCTTCATCCTCCCTGTTACTTAAATCAAGCAGCTTACCCAGATTTAGAGGTGTGGGAATGCATGTGTGACTCATAAGGAGTGTGTGTGTGTGGCGGGCGCTTTCGTTTGAGGTACAGGTCTTTAATAGCCCCCGTCTCTTTCTTTCTCAGCCCCCGTCTCTTTCTTTCTCTCCTCTCCTTTTGTCTCCTCCCTTCTCATCCTCTACTCCGGCCCTGTGGAGAGAGGGAGAGAGGAGGATGAAAGGGGACAGCATCTGCTGGGACCACCTCCCTGATTCCAGCCTTCTAGTGTATTCTCCCTCTCTACCGTCCCTAATATGCACCACCACACACACACACACACACACACACACACACACACACACACACACACACACACACACACACACACACACACACACACACACACCCCTGAGGAGTGCTACTCAGCATGGCTGGCAACACTTTCTCCTTTCCTTCTGCCCTGGGATCTCTAGACCAGGATGAAACCCTATTCCCTATATAGTGCAGCCATGCTGGCACCTATATAGTGCACTATAAAGGGAAAAAGGTTCCATTTGGGATGCATCTCTATAGACCCACAGCCACGGAGACCTGTGGAGAGCCTTGTCTCATTTCCTCACTCTAATTGTGTTTTGTGTAGATCGCATCTTATATGCCACCATGCAGAAAATACTTAATTTGTCTGAAGACTACTGTGATGAAGTGGAGATCTTTGTGTTTAGTTAATCAGTGTATCCAGTGTTTCCCATGCTTATCTCTGCATACGGGTATGCATACACACGTACACACAAATGCATGCATGCAAGTACACACACACACACACACACACACACGCATATGCACAGACACGTACGCACACATACACACTCAGAGATTCAGAAAGTGTGTTTCACAACATTAAGCGGACAGAGTCAAGATCATGTTAGTCTATGTGTTTTCAGAGAAGCCAGATTAAGAGATGCTGACACACACAATAACACTCTGCAGAAGCGTTCATGTCTGTCTGCCCCTGTACTGACAGAACCATCCTTAGTGAGAAATGTTGAGTTGAAAAATGTAATTGAGAGCAAATGCCTCAGTGTTCGACAAGAGAAAAGCATTGAGGCACAGCTGATTTACTGTAGTATCTTTTCATTTCTTATCTGAGACCTAAAAACATGCAATGGTTCTCATGTGGTCTCCCGTATACACAGACATCTACCCCCCTGTGTTAATTTTAGTTGACCATCCAAAGCCTGACCTTTTGTATGAGACTATGCCCCAGCTGTTTCATGTTGAAATATGACCTTATGTCTCGTAGCCTGCAGGTAGATCGTACGCATAGTGGTTATGACATGCACCTGTCTTTGGATGGATGAGAGAGATCCGAGTAAAAAACAAGAAGAAAGAAACCAAGATAATACACACACAATCACTGTTCAAGCAACACTGAACTATGCATGAGAGCACCAGCTGTTCCGGATGACCGTGTGATCTCACCTTCCGTAGCCTATGTGAGTAAGAACTTTACATAGGCTACATACGCATAACATCACCAAGGAATTAACATGGTGCAGACAAACCAACACAGTTGTGAAGAGAGCGCGACAACAGCTATTCCCCCTCAGGAGGCTGAAAATATTTAGGATAGGCCCTCATGTCCTCAAACAATTCCACAGCGGCACAATTCAGAGCAGCTTGACTGGCTGCATCACCGCTTGGTACGGCAACTGCAAGGCACCCAACCGCAAGGCGCTACAGAGGGTGGTGAGTAAGGGCCAGTACATCACTGGGGCCGAACTCCCTGCCATCCAGGACCTCTATACCAGGTGATTTCAGAGGAAAGACAAAAAAAATTACTAAGACTACAGCCAGTGCACAAGTCTGGAACCAACAGGACCCTGAACAGCTTCTACCCGCAAACCATTAGACTGCTAAATAAGACTGCTAAATAGCTAATCAAATGGCCACCCGGACTATCTACATTTACCCTTTTTTGCACTTACTCTCTTGAACGGACACTATGCACACACACACACACACACACACACACACACACACACACACACACACACACACACACACACACACACACACACACACACACACACACACACTGGGCTCTACCACACATTCACACATACTTACACTGACACGCCAACACACACACACACACACACACACACACACACACACACACACACACACACACTGAGCTCTACCACACATTCACACATACTTACACTGACACGCCAACACACACACACACACACACACACACTGGGCTCTGCCACACATTCACACATACTTACACTGACACGCCAACACACACATACACACCCACACACTACATATGCCCACACGCACATAACATGCACACATGCTTACTGACGCAACACACACACACACACACACACACACACACACACACACACACACACACACACACACACACACACTGCAGCTTAGTCTATGATCTATTATGTTGCCTAGTCACTTTATCCTTACCTATATGTACAAAACTACCTCAATTACCTCATACCGCTGCACGTTGACTCGGTACTGGTACTCCCTGTATACAGCCATGATATTTTGACTTGTTTTTGTTATTCAATGTTTATTTATTCCTCGGGTCACTATTTCTATGTTTTTTAAATTATCTATATCTTTAATTTGCATCTTTGGAAAAGGACCCAGGAGTAATAATTTCACTGTTAGTCTTCACCTATTGTTTAGGAAGCATGTCACAAATAAAATTGGATTTGATTTGAGTTCTAGTTTTTGTGTATTCTTACACACATATGTATGGTATGTGGTAACTTATTTCCCATTTCAGTCCGTCTATCCTCTCTCATTCAGGTCTTCCACTGTGTTTCGAGTGTCTTGGAGTTTTGTTGTGGTGATTGTGATGTACGTACCTTGCGGGGGTAGCTCATCATTGAGACTGACAAGAGAGTGCCGCGCTGTCACAAACCATCACTGTCAAACACAACACAACACATCCAGACGCAGCCTGCGTGACACTCACTATGAGCACCGTGACTTCACTGTGACTTCTCAAAGTCACCAAGCAGGACTTGTATAGTACTGTATGGAGACAGAATCAACTGCTTTATTCACATAAGACTGATTCTGATACTCCTACTCTGACATTCAGGTTGCAATTTACATTATAGCACAGAATAAAGTGGTAATAACATGGCATAATATGGAGATGTAAACTGTAATTCAATTTACATGAATGGGATGTCAAAGCCCTAAAGACAGTCAGATACATGTTATCAGAGAGATCCTAGAAACAACCCAAATAGTGTACTGAGTATGAACTGAAGGGCACAGAAGAGGAATTAACACTTCAGATACCAATACATTGTTCCCTAAGTGTGTTAAACCAAACACCATTTGGTGATGTCACCTAAGAAACCATTTCCAGCAGCCCGTGGCGCTAAAGCTGAGAAAACAAAAACATCCTCATCCTCCTGTTAAATAGATAAGTGAAGTATGGAAGAAACACACCCCAATCTGTAGGTTCGATGAAAGGCAAGCAGCCGGCTACAGGGTGTTTGAACTTGCTCCCTCCCCTATTTGAAATGAGCTCCAAAGACACTAGGAAGTGGAGGGTGGGAGCAGACACACTAACACACGTCTTGGAGCAATGCACTGGGGAATGGGAATGCCATGTGAAGTCATCACCCAGCCCATGGACCCTTTAAGGAGCCCCTGTGGGAGTTGAAGTGCCACATTTAAACTAGAGCTAAAACACCTGTTGATACACACAACTCTTCAGAGACATGACATGCATAAAGCTACGCGAGGCAAGGTGATATGAGTATATGTGGGATAACAGTGAGTGAGGTAACCCTGTATCTCTTTATTCATTTAGAAGGGTCTGTTTTATGGTAGGTTCAGTAAACACCCCCACAGTATCAACCACATAGAGATACAGTAGATCTCTAAACAGGATCTCACCGGAGACCAAAATCAATATGTTCACCCCATTGTAGTCATGGAACTCTGAGAGGTGGGGACATACAGAGCTGTGGTCCATACGGCTCATTATCTACATCAGGGATGTGTAAACTTTAATGGGGGTGAGGGCCACAACATATTTGAGCGGCAGCAGTGGCTCGTAGGTCAGCAGAACCACATCCATACTAACATATGCAGTCAGAGATGGCCCTTTTATTCTACCCATTTTCCATGAGGTGGAGATAAATGAGTTATAAAACTGCAAAATCTTAATGAATATTTGGTCTATTTGCCATAGGGTGGTGAGAATCATTTGCAGTTTTTAATATGATATCTGAGTGAGAGTCACTAACAGAATCAATGTGGACGCTCCGATTGGTGATTCAACCATGATTACTACAAGTTTAGGTTTCTGGCTAGACTAACTTAATATATAATCCAATATGTTTCAGCTGACATGGGCTAATTAAGTGACTGATGGTGACTGACATAACAAGAGAAAAGCTGCTTATGTACAACCAAATTTAGACATTTCACCTGGTGTATTCTACTATTCTATTCTACTATTCTTTCAACATTAAGTTGAAACCCCGAATGAGTTTTTGGAAATTGATCCGCGGGTCTACTGGCTGTCATTTGCCCATTTACATTACATTACTCTGATTTACATTGATGAAAGACAATGACAGGGATAGCATTGTCAAAATGTTGATCCTATTTCACAGATACTATATTTATAAGGGTGATATGTATGGTAAACATTTTTTGGCCAATATTTTGAGTCACTAAATTGGTCTCCTTCTGGTTGTACAATATGATTTGTATATGCGCACCAACACACACACATGGACACACAAACAAACACAAGCAGCTCTATACGTATGAAGAGGTAATCATGCTAACATGTGTTCAGTCTACCCACCCTTACAACCTTATCACTCTCTCTCTCCCTCTCGCTCTCTCTCCCCTTTCTCTCCTCTTTCTCTTTCTCTTGCACTCTCTCTCGCTCTCTCTCTCCCCTTTCTCTCCTCTTTCTCTTCATCCTCTCTCTCTCTCCCTCTGAACAGGTGGAGTTTTAATTATGCATGAAAATATACAGGGACCCTTTCCGATCCACTTGACTGCTCTCCTCCTCCTGCTATGTACCCCGCCATGGCTGCTCTACCTTTCTCTTCTGTTATCTCTTTCTCCTTCACTCCCTCTCCTTCTCCCTTTCTCTTTGTGTTCTCCTTCACTACTCTCTCTTTCTCTCTCTCTCTCCTCATTCACTCCCCCTCTCTCCTTGTTCCCCTTCTCACTCCTCATCTCTTTTGAGGATTGAAGGAGTCCATTTCAAAGCTGGGCACGTCTCAGAGACTGAAGTGAGGGTTTTGTTCCGCTGCCCGGCACACTTCCACTCACAAACGCCTAGGCAAGCGTTGGGAGGGAGGAAGAAATCCCACTTAATCTACTGAATCTGCCCTATTCTGTTCTCTTCTGTTCTGTTCTCTCTTCCAGGACTATGACTTAGCTAGTAGTCCATGGATATTCAGGATATTCAGTTACTTCTACCTAAGCCTCCTTTATCAGCATTCTGTATGATAAATGCGTTTCTCTTTTGCCCCCCTTCTCACTCTTTCTCTCGGTCTCTCCTTCAGTACCACCCATATAACATACATTAGCAGTTTAACTGTGTCAGTATCGGACTCCTTTTATTTAACCAATAACAGCATAATATTATGATTTGCATACTGATTACCTTTGTGTTAGTATGCCAGACCGTCCTATAACACTGATAATCACACTAACTCTTAGCCCTACATGGGAGGGATGTTCTGTTCCCTCTCCTCTCCATATGTGATGGTCTGCACTACCTGTTGGTTTCCAAAAATGATAGCACCCTCAGGTTCCCTTCACCTCCTGATAAATCTGCATTACAATACAATGTGTTCATAACATTACAATGCAGGGCACACCACATACTATAGTACTAATCCACAGTTATTTTATGACACAGCCCACAGATATAGTATGACACAGCCCACAGATATCGTATGACACAGCCATCAGATATAATATGACACAGCCCACAGCTAAAATACAACACATCAAATCAAATTAAATCAAATGTATTTATATAGCCCTTCATACATCAGCTGATATCTCAAAGTGCTGTACAGAAACCCAGCCTAAAACCCCAAACAGCAAGCAATGCAGGTGTAGAAGCATGGTGGCTAGGAAAAACTCCCTAGAATGGCCAAAACCTAGGAAGAAACCTAGAGAGGAGCCAGGCTATGTGGGGTGGCCAGTACACTTCTGGTTGTGCTGGGTATAGATTATAACAGAACATGGCCAAGATGTTCAAATGTTCATAAATGACCAGCATGGTCCAATAATAATAAGGCAGAACAGTTGAAACTGGAGCAACAGCACGGCCAGCTGGACTGGGGACAGCAAGGAGTCATCATGCCAGGTTGTCCTGATGCATGGTACTAGGGCTCAGGTCCTCAGAGAGAGAGAAAGAAAGAGAGAATTAGAGAGAGCATGCTTAAATTCACACAGGACACCGGATAGGACAGGAGAAGTACTCCAAATATAACAAACTGACCCTAGCCCCCCGACACAAACTACTGCAGCATAAATACTGGAGGCTGAGACAGGAGGGGTCAGGAGACACTGTGGCCCCATCCGATGATACCCCCCGGACAGGGACAAACAGGAAGGATATAACCCCACCCAATTTGCCAAAGCAAAGCCCCCACACCACTAGAGGGATATCTTCAACCACCAACTTCCCATCCGAGTATAGCCCACAAAGATCTCCACCAGCCAATGTAGGTCGCCATGGTCCTCTGTACCTCAATTGGTAGACTATGGCTCTTGCGATGCCAGCATAGTGTGTTGGATTCCTGGGACCACCCATATGTAAAAAAATATATATATGCCTTGGATTAAAGCGTCTGCTAAGTGGCATATACAGTTGACGTAGGAAGTTTACATACACCTTAGTCAAATACATTTAAACTCAGTTTTTCACAATTCCTGACATTTAATCCTAGTAAAAATTCCTCGTTTTAGGTCAGTTAGGATCAACACTTTATTTTTAAATATGTAAAATGTCAGAATAATAGTAGAGAGAATGATTGATTTATTTCAGCTTTTATTTCTTTCATCACATTCCCAATGGGTCAGACGTTTACATACACTCAATTAGTATTTGGTAGCATTGCCTTTAAATTGTTTAACTTGGGTCAAACGTTTCGGGTAGCCTTCCACAAGCTTCCCACAATAACTTGGGTGAATTTTGGCCCATTCTTCCTGACAGAGCTGGTGTAACTGAGTCAAGTTTTTAGGCCTCCTTTCTTGCACACGCTTTTTCAGTTCTGCCCACACTGTAGGGTTGAGGTCTGGGTTTTGTGATTGCCACTCCAATACCTTGACTTTGTTGTCCTTGAGCCATTTTGCCACAACTTTGGAAGTATGCTTGGGGTCATTGTCCATTTGGAAGACCCATTTGTGACCAAGCTTTAACTTCATGACTGATGTCTTGAGATGTTGCTCAAATATATCCACAATTTTCCCTCCCTCATGATGCCATCTATTTTGTGAATTGTACCAGTCCCTCCTGCAGCAAAGCACCACCACAACATGATGCTGCCACCCCCGTGCTTCATGGTTGGAATGGTGTTCTTCAGCTTGCAAGCCTCCCCCTTTTTCCTCCTAACATAACGATTGTCATTATGGCCAAACAGTTCTATTTTTGTTTCACAAGACCATAGGACATTTCTCCAAAAAGTACAATCTTTGTCCCCACGTGCAGTTGCGAACCGTAGTCTGCCTTTTTTATGGTGATTTTGGAGCAGTGGCTTCTTCCTTGCTGAGCAGCCTTTCAGATTGTGTCGATATAGGACTTGTTTTACTGTGGTACAGATACCTTTGTACCTGAGCACGTCTCCTTCCTGAGCGATATGACGGCTGCGTGGTCCCATTCTGTTTATATTTGCATACTATTGTTTGTACAGATGAACGTGGTACCTTCAGGCGTTTGGAAATTGCTCCCAAGGATGAACCAGAGTTATGGAGGTCAACCATTTATTGTCTGAAGACTTGGTTTATTTCTTTTGATTTTCCCATGATGTCAAGAAAAGAGGCACTAAGTTTGAAGGTAGGCCTTGAAATACATCCACAGGTACACCTCCAATTTACTCAAATGATGTCAATTAGCCTATCGAAAGCTTCTAAAGCCATGACATAATTTTCTGGAATAATTCATAATGTGATTCTATTTCACTGTAAAAAAAAAGTCAAGTGCTTGTAACACTAAAACTAGTGGCAACTGAGCTGCCACCACCTTAATTAAAGGAACCAAAACCTTAAATTTGCTGGAGTAGTGAAACACATGGTTGTGAGGGTATTGGGACAGATTTAAGGGGTTCTGAAACATTCATCCTGAGTTGTTCTGAAACATTCATCCTGAGGGGTTCTGAAACATTCATCCTGAGGTGTTCTGAAACATTCATCCTGAGGTGTTCTGAGGTGTTCTGAAACATTCATCCTGAGGTGTTCTGAAACATTCATCCTGAGTTGTTCTGAAACATTCTTCCAGAGGGGTTCTGAAACATTCATCCTGAGGGGTTCTGAAACATTCATCCTGAGGTGTTCTGAAACATTCATCCTGAGGGGTTCTGAAACATTCATCCTAAGGGGTTCTGAAACATTCATCCTGAGGTGTTCTGAAACATTCATCCTGAGGTGTTCTGAAACATTCATCCTGAGGTGTTCTGAGGTGTTCTGAAACATTCATCCTGAGGGGTTCTGAAACATTCATCCTGAGGGGTTATGAAACATTCATCCTGAGGTGTTCTGAAACATTCATCCTGAGGTGTTCTGAAACATTCATCCTGAGGGGTTCTGAAACATTCATCCTGAGGTGTTCTGAAACATTCATCCTGAGGTGTTCTGAAACATTCATCCTGAGGTGTTCTGAAACATTCATCCTGAGGTGTTCTGAAACATTCATCCTGAGGTGTTCTGAAACATTCATCCTGAGGTGTTCTGAAACATTCATCCTGAGGGGTTCTGAAACATTCATCCTGAGGTGTTCTGAAACATTCATCCTGAGGTGTTCTGAAACATTCATCCTGAGGTGTTCTGAAACATTCATCCTGAGGTGTTCTGAAACATTCATCCTGAGGGGTTCTGAGGTGTTCTGACACATGTCAGGAAGTGAGGTGGAAACTGGAGGGTTGCAGGTATCTAATCCTAGATGCCATTGCCTCCATTTGAGCCCTTGATCAAGACACTTAACCTCCCACAACAACTGCTCCATGGCCGCCCAGCGTGGCAGCCTCCTGTGTGGTCTTCTGGAGGGGCCGTCGGATAAAGGGAAGACATGTTTTGGTTGGAACTTGTACAATTGATGAATAAAGTGATTCTTGACAACGCAAACCTCTTGGCATGCTGTGGTATTGTTGTAATATTGGTTAACCCAGAACTAAAAGCTTGTGTTATCTGGTCAGCAGAGTGATTTATTTTCGGGGTCCATATGTGTTATAAATTGGGAGTTCCGGTTTGCGAAGTCTCCACACTCGCATAAGGAAACTTTCAGCCAAAGGTTGCTAGATAACTAGTACAGGAAGTTCTATTTGCTCCTGGTTGTTGCGTGGTCTGGCAGTGAGTACAGACTTTGAGAACACACACACACACATTGAATGACAGACAGGCAGAGTTGGAGGGAGGGAGTCTGAGGGAGCCACTGTGCCCAAAGCAGGGTCACTGTTTTCCGACCCGAGCTGGTCCCCAAATAGTCTCAGCTTGAGCCCCAGAGTCATTAGAAGACGAGGAGGGTGACCTCCAAGACCACAGTGTGGTGCTGTGTGTCTGTGTCTGATTGGTTGAGCACAGGATCCAGGCTTATGGAGTTGATTATCAATGGCTACACACACAGCCACACAGCAGGATGTTATACCAGTGTATTAGCTAGCTGAACCTACACACCCACAACTCCAGTCCTTAAGCAGATGGTCTGTCTCTGCTCCTGCAGCTCTCTTCCTGGAATATAATGAATACAAGAATGTGTAGGAAAAGCTTTTGCCCAAAATAGAACCTTATTCTCTTTATTGTGTCTTGGCCAAATGTAGTGTACTAAATAGAGAATTGAGTGCCATTGGAATGCCACCTGATGTTCCTGACTAGTTACCTGATGTTCCTGACTAGATGACCTGATGTTCCCGACTAGTGACCTGATGTTCCTGACTAGTGACCTGATGTTCCTGACTAGTGACCTGATGTTCCTGACTAGATGACCTGATGTTCCTGACTAGTGACCTGATGTTCCCGACTAGTGACCTGATGTTCCCGACTAGTGACCTGATGTTCCTGACTAGTGACCTGATGTTCCTGACTAGATGACCTGATGTTCCTGACTAGTGACCTGATGTTCCTGACTAGTGACCTGATGTTCCTGACTAGTGACCTGATGTTCCTGACTATTGATCTGATGTTCCTGACTAGATGGCCTGATGTTCCTGACTAGATGGCCTGATGTTCCTGACTAGATGGCCTGATGTTCCTGACTAGTGATCTGATGTTCCTGACTAGTGACCTGATGTTCCTGACTAGATGGCCTGATGTTCCTGACTAGTGATCTGATGTTCCTGACTAGTGACCTGATGTTCCTGACTAGTGATCTGATGTTCCTGACTAGATGGCCTGATGTTCCTGACTAGATGGCCTGATGTTCCTGACTAGATGGCCTGATGTTCCTGACTAGTGACCTGATGTTCTTGACTAGTGACCTGATGTTCCTGACTAGTGACCTGATGTTCCTGACTAGATGGCCTGATGTTCCTGACTAGTGACCTGATGTTCCTGACTAGATGGCCTGATGTTCCTGACTAGATGGCCTGATGTTCCTGACTAGTGACCTGATGTTCCTGACTAGATGGCCTGATGTTCCTGACTAGTGATCTGATGTTCCTGACTAGTGACCTGATGTTCCTGACTAGATGGCCTGATGTTCCTGACTAGATGATCTGATGTTCCTGACTAGATGGCCTGATGTTCCTGACTAGTGACCTGATGTTCCTGACTAGTGACCTGATGTTCCTGACTAGTGACCTGATGTTCCTGACTAGATGGCCTCATGTTCCTGACTAGATGGAGTAGTTTGTTAGCTACTAAACAGATGACTAACGAGGACTCTGATTGTGTTCCAAATGACATCCTAGCCCCTATATAGTGCACTACGTTTGACCAGGGCCCTATGGGTGTATTTTGGGACACAGACGATGTGTCTCTCTGAGCACTGGGTGGAAAAGACTTAAATAGCTGCCATCCATGCCCATTATGTGACTGTGGTTGATCTAGACAGCACCATGACTGCTCCTGCAACTTCTGGGCCTGGCTTGGACTGACGACTATAGGGCCTGACAGCTGTCAGTAATGGGGGTCTGAACCTGAGCAGTGGTGGCAGCAGCAACAGTGGTGGTTGCAGACTCCTTAGGACGCAGTTTAGTGTGCTTGCGAGTGTGCATGCCTGTGTGCTTTTGTGAGTGTGTATGTGTGTGTGTGTGGCTGTGTGCATGGCGGAGGCCTGTTGCTGTGATTATTGTCACTGTTGGCATTAGCGCTGTGAGAGACCTGCCCTGTCCTTTCCCCGCTGTCTCTGTCTACCTCTCAAATGGCACAATATTCCCTAAATTGTTCACTATAGTGCACCATATTGACTAGGGCCTATTGGGCACTGGTCTAAAGTAGTGCACTTTATAGCAAATAAGGTGCCATTTTGGGACTCATCCTCACTTTGTCTGTCACCTCTAATGACAGCTACCATGACAGGAAGGGGGATGAGAGGAGGGCGGTCGTGTCACTTTGATTCATACCAGCTCTGGCTGGGTGGGTTCGTAAAGTCTCCGCGGTCATTATCCTTTCTAAATGACATTTAAGTGTGAAGTAATGGTGATGCTGATGTCCTCCTGCTTCACCCTGGTACCTAGTGGAGTGGACACAAGCTTGGAGCAGAAAGTTTTAGCAAAGTCTTCATTGACCCCTGTGGGGTTTCCCCCTCACATGGGTTCATCGTGACTGAGTGGATAGGTGGAAATTACCTTATGATGAATCAGTTTTCAAAGCTGCTCTGTCTACTTTAGCCTGATCTCAGATCTGTTGTCGTTGTCATTCATGAAATCCCTAGGAGTTGGGAAAACATCACAAACAGATCAGTACAAAACATATCTGGGACCAAGCTATCTATGTCTGACTGTCTCCGTGGCTCTTGTTTCGTGTTGCTGTGTCTGATGTTCTCCTTGTCACCTCTCTTCCAGTCTATCCGGGAGGTGACAGGCTATGTGCTGGTGGCTCTGAACCAGTTTGACTACCTGCCGCTGGAGAACCTGAGGATCATCAGAGGAACTAAGATGTATGAAGACCGCTACGCTCTGGCAATCTTCCTCAACTACCGCAGAGATGGGAACTTTGGCCTGCGCCAACTGGGACTGAAGAACCTCACAGGTATGTGTCTAAGATGGCTATCCCGTCTCTGTGTCTCCTCTGTCTGAAGCTCTGAAAGCTCTGAAATATTTCATTTCCTCTTTTCAGAGACATACCGTCCTGCTACTAACTTCAGTGAAATCCTGTCATTGTGTGACTGAGTGTTAAGTCAGAAGCTCTGCTAGAAAATTACTGCAATGAAAGCAGTAAACCAAGGTCTGTGAAGAGGGAACCAAATGTTAGGGTCAATTTAATGAGAATTAAATGCAGTGATCTGATCTTTTAAGAGCTTGTGTCTGTCTAGATGTTAGGTGGTTGGGGATGTACTGTACTGACAGATTTGAATTACATCCCTTGACACTCATAGCGAGAGGAAGACACAGTTGACCAAACTCTGCATCAGAAAGTTTTGTCCAGACTTTCATTTGGCTGAAATGCAATAACACCTTGAGTTAATCTTTCTCACTGGGAATTGACACCTGACCTGGCCTTGGGAAGATGTATGTGTTATATTTTCTATGCTTTGTTTTAGCACCAATATCCACAGAGATCTAACCAGGCTCCGCAAGCTTCGCCTGATCTCAGATCTGTTTGGTCGACCATATGAGTTGGCAAGACAGCACAAACAGATCTTGAACCATGCTTGCCAATTCCCCAGCAGAACCTGATAATGTTAACCAGATGTGGCCCTCTGGTAGGGGTGTTGGTGATGCATGTACAGTACATGCTGGGAAATACAAAGTGTCAAAGCAAATATTACATTTATCATTAACAAGTAGCCTTTGACTTCAACATGGTCTGAAACTAGCCTCTTCTTGCCCTGTAAGCTTCCTCAATATACGTACACACTATTATAACATTGTTCCATTACCTGCAATTACTCTGCAGTCATACATACCCCATCCATTTCCCTGTTTGTTTTTGCGTGAAGTCAGAATGTGTTTTCTGTACCTACATACCTGTATTTTTATTGAGTGCATTGCAATTAGGTTGCAATTACATATATCCACGTCACAACATATTTTCTCCTGTGTTAATGACAGCTAGCTCCAAAATAGCCAAGTTACCATGAACGAAGACTGGGGCTTCGTCACAAATTGCACCCTATTCCCTATGGGCCCTGGTCAAAAGTAGTGCACTAAGTAGGAAAAAGGCTGCCATTTGGGAGGCAAGGTAGATAAACAGAGAACAAGAACAGTAATTGCCTGATCCCTCTCAGAGATACCTAGGTAAGACAGGTTACTTAGGATCAGGAAGTAACTCGGAATACTCGGAATCACTAAAGTAGATTATTATTACTGTTGTTTAGCATATCCCCTCATTCTCATAGCCGCTAAAAGCACTTGTGAAAATGTAGTTATTTTCTACCTCTCCTCTCTCTCTGTCTCTCATTCTCTCTCTCCTCTTTCTCTCTCTCTCCCTCTCTCTCTCTCTCCCTGTCCATCTCTAGTTTCTCTCTCTCTCTTTCTCTCTCCCTCTCCATCTATTTTTTTTTATCTTTCTCTCTCTCGCTCCATCTCTAGTTTTTTTTCTCTCTCTCCATCTGTAGTTTCTCTCTGTCTCTCTCTCTCTCTCTCTCTCTCTCTCTCTCTCTCTCTCTCTCTCTCTCTCTCTTTCTCTCTCTCTCTCACTCTCAGTCTCTCTATACAGACAGGGTTTTGATGCATTCTCTTCAGATGCTATCATCCTTCCCCTAGCATTTACACAAGCATACTTGACCTTGAAGAATAAGCAGCCAGGAAAAAGGCCCTAAACCTTTTTGAAGTGCAACCATTGTGCTGATTAAACTCAGCAGTTTCTGATTATGATGCTATTAAAAGGTGTTCTTGTTTGCTTAATTTGGTAAACGTGTGGCACTAGCATTGTTAAGGTCATATGTACATTTCCCACAGGGATCACAAACACTTACGGCTCTATTCAATCTGCACTACAGATGGCGCGATACACATTATTATGATACGAATTGACATCTGCAGCGTTACCATGAATGCAGTCTCTGCTAATGCGGGAACATTGCCTTTTAATTTCAATCTAGCTGTAGTATTTGAACTTCCATGATACGGCTTGAATACAGCCATTACTAAGTATGTATGCAGTCAAGTAAAAGACTCAGACTAACTGACATAACTTATGTTGTCTTACTACCTCCCAGATGGAGCTGTCCCGATATGTAAACTGCTTGAGGGGAGTTATGCTCGGCACTAATAACATATTCTATGTTGTAGCTATGGAGCTAGTTCTGAGCTAACAGACACTCTTATCCAGAGTGACTTACAGGACCAACTAGGGTTAAGTGCCTTGCTCAAGGGCACAGAGAGATTTTTCACCGAGTTGGCTCGGGGTTTCGAAAACAGCGACCTTTCAGTTACTGGCCCAACGGTCTTTAACCGCTAGGCTACCTGCCGCCAGACATCAGGTCTGCATCTAAATTAGCACCATATTCCATATAAAGTTCACTACCCAATCAAAATATGTACAATATATAGGGAATAGGGTGCCATTTGGGACACAAACCCTACAATATTGTGTGACAGGGTCAGTAATTGACAGTTAACCTATAGACCCACATAACTCACTGTCCTGAGAGGCAGAGGATAGAGGTCAGTGTTGGGGTCTGGTGTCTCTCTGACAGAGAGAGAGAGAGAGAGAGAGAGAGAGAGAGAGAGAGAGAGAGAGAGAGAGAGAGAGAGAGAGAGAGAGAGAGAGAGAGAGAGAGAGAGAGAGAGAGAGAGAGAGAGAGAGAGAGAGAGAGAGAGAGAGAGAGAGAGAGAGAGAGAGAGAGAGAGAGAGAGAGAGAGAGAGAGAGAGAGAGAGAGAGAGAGAGAGAGAGAGAGAGAGAGAGAGAGAGAGAGAGAGAGAGAGAGAGAGAGAGAGAGAGAGAGAGAGAGAGAGAGAGAGAGAGAGAGAGAGAGAGAGAGAGAGAGAGAGAGACTTTGACTTTGACTTTTGGTCTTGCTTTATTGAAACATTCTTAATTCATTTAAAACTCACCCCCCACTCCTAAAATAAATAAAAATAAATAAAAATACACAAAAACCATCTCCTACAACCGTATATCCAAAACATCTTCCCCAGCAATACAGACAGCCCCCAACACACCATATCTCCTCAAACATCTCCACACATTTGATCATTTTATAGAACTCAAACTCAACCCTAAGGCGCGCAGAGACCATCCCATGAAACAGTAGTAAAGGGTCTGTTATCCCCCACCTTGACCCTGTTCCTCCTTGTTAGCCAAATAGCTAACTTTTTAGAGAGAGAGAGAGAGAGAGAGAGAGACAAAGAGAGAGACAAAGAGAGAGACAAAGAGAGAGAGAGACAGAGAGAGAGAGAGAGACAAAGAGAGAGACAGAGACAGAGAGACAGAGACAGAGAGAGAGAGGGAGAGAGAGAGAGAGAGAGAGAGAGAGAGAGAGACAAAGAGAGAGACAAAGAGAGAGACAGAGAGAGAGAGAGAGAGAGAGAGAGAGAGAGAGAGAGAGAGAGAGAGAGAGAGAGAGAGAGAGAGAGAGAGAGAGAGAGAGAGAGAGAGAGAGAGAGAGAGAGAGAGAGAGAGAGAGAGAGAGAGAGAGAGAGAGAGAGAGAGAGACAGAGAGAGAGAGGGCAATGGTCACTGGTGTTCTCTTCACTGAGAGATGGAGAGAGAAGGAGAGAGAGAGTGAGAGAAGGAGAGAGATATATGGGGAGAGAGAGATTTGAGAGACGGAGAAAGTAAAATGAATATACAGATGGAGAGATTGGGGGAGGAATTGAAAAGACAACGCCCAGAGACCACACCATAGGAGCACAGTGTACTGTATGTTTTCTGTTATGTAACACAGTGTACTGTATGTTTTCTGTTATGTAACACAGTGTACTGTATGTTTTATGTTATGTAACACAGTGTAGGACTAACATTCATTCACCAGATTTTTATACAGCATGAATAGAGCAGTGGGTTTCTGTCTCTCTCCGGGCTCAATCTGACACCGTAAAGATATTAAACCACTACTCTTTGTTCTATTTGGTCTACAAACACACACACGCAGGCACACATCCACTATACAATTCTGCATTGTCATCTGGCATAATCGGTAGAACATTCATGTACTGTATATATCACCATGTATTTTGTTGAGTAGTACTATACTTATCTTTGAGAAGGATTGAAAATGATATTCATAAAAGGCATGGACATGTTCACATGTTCATTCACAAGACATGTTTCCGTTGGGGCAGTTAAGCAATATCAATAATATACATTTAAAAAGAGTCCTATTTGAAGTCCTATCGAAGAGTCCTATCGAAGAGTCCTATTTGAAGAGTCCTATTGAAGTGTCCTATCGAAGAGTCCTATTCGAAGAGTCATATTGAAGTGTCCTATTGAAGAGTCCTATCGAAGAGTCCTATTGAAGAGTCCTATTGAAGAGTCCTATCGAAGAGTCCTATCGAAGAGTCCTATTGAAGAGTCCTATTGAAGAGTCCTATTGAAGAGTCCTATTGAAGAGTCCTATCGAAGAGTCCTATTGAAGAGTCCTATCGAAGAGTCCTATCGAAGAGTCCTATCGAAGAGTCCTATCGAAGAGTCCTATCGAAGCATCCTATCGAAGCGTCCTATCGAAGAGTCCTATCGAAGAGTCCTATCGAAGAGTCCTATCGAAGAGTCCTATCGAAGAGTCCTATTGAAGAGTCCTATTGAAGAGTCCTATCGAAGAGTCCTATTGAAGAGTCCTATTGAAGAGTCCTATTGAAGAGTCCTATTGAAGAGTCCTATTGAAGAGTCCTATTGAAGAGTCCTATCGAAGAGTCCTATCGAAGAGTCCTATCGAAGAGTCCTATCGAAGAGTCCTATCGAAGAGTCCTATCGAAGAGTCCTATTGAAGAGTCCTATTGAAGAGTCCTATTGAAGAGTCCTATTGAAGAGTCCTATTGAAGAGTCCTATTGAAGAGTCCTATTGAAGAGTCCTATTGAAGAGTCCTATTGAAGAGTCCTATTGAAGAGTCCTATTGAAGAGTCCTATTGAAGAGTCCTATTGAAGAGTCCTATTGAAGAGTCCTATTGAAGAGTCATATTGAAGCGTCCTATTGAAGAGTCCTATTGAAGAGTCCTATTGAAGAGTCCTATTGAAGAGTCCTATTGAAGAGTCATATTGAAGCGTCCTATTGAAGAGTCCTATTGAAGAGTCCTATTGAAGAGTCCTATTGAAGAGTCCTATTGAAGAGTCCTATTGAAGAGTCCTATTGAAGAGTCATATTGAAGCGTCCTATTGAAGAGTCCTATTGAAGAGTCCTATCGAAGAGTCCTATCGAAGAGTCCTATCGAAGAGTCCTATCGAAGAGTCCTATCGAAGAGTCCTATCGAAGAGTCCTATTGAAGAGTCCTATCGAAGAGTCCTATCGAAGAGTCCTATCGAAGAGTCCTATCGAAGAGTCCTATCGAAGAGTCCTATCGAAGAGTCCTATCGAAGAGTCCTATCGAAGAGTCCTATTGAAGAGTCCTATTGAAGAGTCCTATTGAAGAGTCCTATTGAAGAGTCCTATCGAAGAGTCCTATCGAAGAGTCCTATCGAAGAGTCCTATCGAAGAGTCCTATCGAAGAGTCCTATCGAAGAGTCCTATTGAAGAGTCCTATTGAAGAGTCCTATTGAAGAGTCCTATTGAAGAGTCCTATCGAAGAGTCCTATCGAAGAGTCCTATCGAAGAGTCCTATCGAAGAGTCCTATCGAAGAGTCCTATCGAAGAGTCCTATCGAAGAGTCTCTATCGAAGAGTCCTATCGAAGAGTCCTATCGAAGAGTCCTATCGAAGAGTCCTATCGAAGAGTCCTATCGAAGAGTCCTATCGAAGAGTCCTATCGAAGAGTCCTATTGAAGAGTCCTATCGAAGAGTCCTATCGAAGAGTCCTATCGAAGAGTCCTATTGAATAGTCCTATTGAATAGTCCTATTGAAGAGTCCTATCGAAGAGTCCTATCGAAGATTCCTATCGAAGGGTCCTATCGAAGAGTCCTATCGAAGAGTCCTATCGAAGAGTCCTATCGAAGAGTCCTATCGAAGAGTCCTATCGAAGAGTCCTATTGAAGAGTCCTATTGAAGGGTCCTATTGAAGAGTCCTATCGAAGAGTCTCTATCGAAGAGTCCTATCGATGAGTCCTATTGAAGTGTCCTATTGAAGAGTCCTATTGAAGAGTCCTATCGAAGAGTCCTATCGAAGAGTCCTATCGAAGCGTCCTATTGAAGCGTCCTATTGAAGCGTCCTATTCGAAGAGTCCTATTGAAGAGTCCTATTGAAGAGTGCTATTGAAGAGTCCTATTGAAGAGTCCTATTGAAGAGTCCTATTGAAGAGTCCTATTGAAGAGTCCTATTGAAGAGTCCTATTGAAGAGTCCTATTGAAGAGTCCTATTGAAGAGTCCTATTGAAGAGTCCTATTGAAGAGTCCTATCGAAGAGTCCTATCGATGAGTCCTATTGAAGTGTCCTATTGAAGAGTCCTATTGAAGAGTCCTATTGAAGAGTCCTATCGAAGAGTCCTATCGAAGAGTCCTATTGAAGCGTCCTATTGAAGCGTCCTATTCGAAGAGTCATATTGAAGGGTCCTATTGAAGAGTCCTATTGAAGAGTCCTATTGAAGAGTCCTATTGAAGAGTCCTATTGAAGAGTCCTATTGAAGAGTGCTATTGAAGAGTCCTATTGAAGAGTCCTATTGAAGTGTCCTATTGAAGAGTCCTATTGAAGAGTCCTATTGAAGAGTCCTATTGAAGAGTCCTATTGAAGAGTCCTATTGAAGAGTCCTATCGAAGAGTCCTATCGAAGAGTCCTATCGAAGAGTCCTATCGAAGAGTCCTATTGAAGTGTCCTATTGAAGAGTCCTATTGAAGAGTCCTATTGAAGAGTCCTATCGAAGAGTCCTATTGAAGAGTCCTATTGAAGAGTCCTATTGAAGAGTCCTATTGAAGAGTCCTATTGAAGCGTCCTATTGAAGCGTCCTATTCGAAGAGTCCTATTGAAGGGTCCTATTGAAGAGTCCTATTGAAGAGTCCTATCGAAGAGTCCTATTGAAGAGTCCTATCGATGAGTCCTATTGAAGTGTCCTATTGAAGAATCCTATTGAAGAGTCATATTGAAGAGTCCTATCGAAGAGTCCTATCGAAGAGTCTCTATCGAAGAGTCCTATCGAAGAGTCTCTATCGAAGAGTCTCTATTGAAGAGTCTCTATCGAAGAGTCCTATCGAAGAGTCTCTATCGAAGAGTCTCTATCGAATAGTCCTATTGAATAGTCCTATTGAAGAGTCCTATCGAAGAGTCCTATCGAAGATTCCTATCGAAGGGTCCTATCGAAGAGTCCTATCGAAGAGTCCTATCGAAGAGTCCTATCGAAGAGTCCTATCGAAGAGTCCTATCGAAGAGTCCTATTGAAGAGTCCTATTGAAGGGTCCTATTGAAGAGTCCTATCGAAGAGTCCTATCGATGAGTCCTATTGAAGTGTCCTATTGAAGAGTCCTATTGAAGAGTCCTATTGAAGAGTCCTATCGAAGAGTCCTATTGAAGCGTCCTATTGAAGCGTCCTATTCGAAGAGTCCTATTGAAGAGTCCTATTGAAGAGTGCTATTGAAGAGTCCTATTGAAGAGTCCTATTGAAGAGTCCTATTGAAGAGTGCTATTGAAGAGTCCTATTGAAGAGTCCTATTGAAGTGTCCTATTGAAGAGTCCTATTGAAGAGTCCTATTGAAGAGTCCTATCGAAGAGTCCTATTGAAGAGTCCTATCGATGAGTCCTATTGAAGTGTCCTATTGAAGAGTCCTATTGAAGAGTCCTATTGAAGAGTCCTATTGAAGAGTCCTATCGAAGAGTCCTATTGAAGAGTCCTATTGAAGAGTCCTATTGAAGAGTCCTATTGAAGCGTCCTATTCGAAGAGTCCTATTGAAGGGTCCTATTGAAGAGTCCTATTGAAGAGTCCTATCGAAGAGTCCTATTGAAGAGTCCTATCGATGAGTCCTATTGAAGTGTCCTATTGAAGAGTCCTATTGAAGAGTCCTATTGAAGAGTCCTATTGAAGAGTCCTATCGAAGAGTCCTATCGAAGAGTCCTATTGAAGAGTCCTATTGAAGCGTCCTATTGAAGCGTCCTATTCGAAGAGTCCTATTGAAGGGTCCTATTGAAGAGTCCTATTGAAGAGTCCTATTGAAGAGTCCTATTGAAGAGTCCTATTGAAGAGTCCTATTGAAGAGTCCTATTGAAGAGTCCTATTGAAGAGTCCTATTGAAGAGTCCTATTGAAGAGTCCTATTGAAGAGTCCTATTGAAGCGTCCTATTCGAAGAGTCCTATTGAAGAGTCCTATTGAAGAGTCCTATCGAAGAGTCCTATTGAAGAGTCCTATTGAAGAGTCCTATTTAAGAGTCCTATTGAAGAGTCCTATCGAAGAGTCCTATCGAAGAGTCCTATTGAAGTGTCCTATTGAAGAGTCCTATCGAATAGTCCTATTGAAGAGTCCTATCGAAGAGTCCTATTCAAGTGTCCTATTGAAGTGTCCTATGGAAGTGTCCTATTGAAGAGTCCTATCGAAGAGTCCTATCGAAGAGTCCTATTGAAGGGTCCTATCGAAGAGTCCTATTGAAGAGTCCTATTGAAGGGTCCTATTGAAGAGTCCTATCGAAGAGTCCTATCGAAGAGTCCTATTGAAGGGTCCTATCGAAGAGTCCTATTGAAGTGTCTATCGAAGAGTCCTATTGAAGGGTCCTATTGAAGAGTCTATTGAAGAGTCCTATCGAAGAGTCCTATCGAAGAGTCCTATTCAAGTGTCCTATTGAAGTGTCCTATTGAAGTGTCCTATGGAAGTGTCCTATTGAAGAGTCCTATCGAAGAGTCCTATCGAAGAGTCCTATTGAAGGGTCCTATCGAAGAGTCCTATTGAAGAGTCCTATTGAAGGGTCCTATTGAAGAGTCCTATCGAAGAGTCCTATCGAAGAGTCCTATTGAAGGGTCCTATCGAAGAGTCCTATTGAAGAGTCCTATCGAAGAGTCCTATTGAAGGGTCCTATTGAAGAGTCCTATTGAAGAGTCCTATCGAAGAGTCCTATCGAAGAGTCCTATTGAAGGGTCCTATCGAAGAGTCCTATTGAAGATTCCTATTGAAGAGTCCTATCGAGGAGTCCTATTGAAGAGTCCTATCGAAGCGTCCTATCGAAGAGTCCTATTGAAGAGTCCAATTGAAGCGTCCTATCGAAGAGTCCTATTGAAGGGTCCTATCGAAGAGTCCTATTGAAGAGTCCTATTGAAGCGTCCTATTGAAGAGTCCAATTGAAGCGTCCTATCGAAGAGTCCTATTGAAGAGTCCAATTGAAGCGTCCTATCGAAGAGTCCTATTGAAGAGTCCTATTGAAGCATCCTATTTGAAGAGTCCTATTGAAGGGTCCTATCAAAGAGTCCTATCGAAGAGTCCTATTGAAGAGTCCTATTTGAAGAGTCCTATTGAAGCGTCCTATTTGAAGAGTCCTATCGAAGAGTCCTATCGAAGAGTCCTATCGAAGAGTCCTATTGAAGCGTCCTATCGAAGAGTCCTATCGAAGAGTCCTATTGAAGAGTCCTATTGAAGAGTCCTATTGAAGGGTCCTATCGAGGAGTCCTATTGAAGAGTCCTATTGAAGCATCCTATTTGAAGAGTCCTATTGAAGGGTCCTATCAAAGAGTCCTATTGAAGGGTCCTATCAAAGAGTCCAATTGAAGCGCTCCTATTGAAGAGTCCAATTGAAGCGTCCTATTGAAGAGTCCTATTGAAGAGTCCTATTGAAGGGTCCTATCGAAGAGTCCTATTGAAGAGTCCTATTGAAGAGTCCTATTGAAGCATCCTATTTGAAGAGTCCTATTGAAGGGTCCTATCAAAGAGTCCTATCGAAGCGTCCTATTGAAGCGTCCTATTGAAGAGTCCTATCGAAGAGTCCTATTGAAGAGTCCTATTGAAGAGTCCTATTTGAAGAGTCCTATTGAAGCGTCCTATTTGAAGAGTCCTATCGAAGAGTCCTATCGAAGAGTCCTATCGAAGAGTCCTATTGAAGCGTCCTATTGAAGAGTCCTATCGAAGAGTCCTATTGAAGAGTCCTATTGAAGAGTCCTATTGAAGGGTCCTATCGAGGAGTCCTATTGAAGAGTCCTATTGAAGCATCCTATTTGAAGAGTCCTATTGAAGGGTCCTATCAAAGAGTCCTATCGAAGCGTCCTATTGAAGAGTCCTATTGAAGAGTCCTATCGAAGAGTCCTATTGAAGAGTCCTATTGAAGAGTCCTATTTGAAGAGCCCTATTGAAGAGTCCTATTGAAGAGTCCTATTGAAGCGTCCTATTGAAGCGTCCTATTGAAGAGTCTATCGAAGAGTCTCTATCGAAGAGTCCTATCGAAGAGTCTCTATCGAAGAGTCCTATTGAAGAGTCCTATTGAAGAGTCCTATTGAAGAGTCCTATTGAAGAGTCCTATTGAAGCGTCCTATCGAAGAGTCCTATCGAAGAGTCTCTATCGAAGAGTCCTATCGAAGAGTCCTATTGAAGAGTCCTATCGAAGAGTCCTATCGAAGAGTCCTATCGAAGAGTCCTATCGAAGAGTCTATCGAAGAGTCTCTATCGAAGTGTCCTATCGAAGAGTCTCTATCAAGTGTCCTATTGAAGAGTCCTATTGAAGTGTCCTATTGAAGATTCCTATCGAAGAGTCCTATTGAAGAGTCCTATTGAAGAGTCCTATCAAGTGTCCTATCGAAGAGTCCTATTGAAGAGTCTTATTGAAGAGTCCTATTGAAGAGTCCTATTGAAGTGTCCTATTGAAGATTCCTATCGAAGAGTCCTACTGAAGAGTCCTATTGAAGAGTCCTATTGAAGAGTCCTATCGAAGAGTCCTATCGAAGAGTCCTATCGAAGAGTCCTATCGAAGAGTCCTATCGAAGAGTCCTATTGAAGCATCCTATTGAAGAGTCCTATTGAAGCATGCTATTGAAGAGTCCTATTGAAGGGTCCTATTGAAGAGTCATATTGAAGCGTCCTATTGAAGAGTCCTATTGAAGAGTCCTATTGAAGAGTCCTATTGAAGAGTCCTATTGAAGAGTCCTATTGAAGAGTCCTATTGAAGAGTCATATTGAAGCGTCCTATTGAAGAGTCCTATTGAAGAGTCCTATTGAAGAGTCCTATTGAAGAGTCCTATTGAAGAGTCCTATTGAAGAGTCCTATTGAAGAGTCCTATTGAAGAGTCATATTGAAGCGTCCTATTGAAGAGTCCTATTGAAGAGTCCTATCGAAGAGTCCTATCGAAGAGTCCTATCGAAGAGTCCTATCGAAGGGTCCTATTGAAGAGTCATATTGAAGCGTCCTATTGAAGCATCCTATTGAAGAGTCCTATTGAAGCATCCTATTGAAGAGTCCTATTGAAGGGTCCTATTGAAGAGTCATATTGAAGCGTCCTATTGAAGAGTCCTATTGAAGAGTCCTATTGAAGAGTCCTATTGAAGAGTCCTATTGAAGAGTCCTATTGAAGAGTCCTATTGAAGAGTCCTATTGAAGAGTCCTATTGAAGCGTCCTATTGAAGAGTCCTATTGAAGAGTCCTATTGAAGAGTCCTATTGAAGAGTCCTATTGAAGAGTCCTATCGAAGAGTCCTATCGAAGAGTCCTATCGAAGAGTCCTATCGAAGAGTCCTATCGAAGAGTCCTATCGAAGAGTCCTATCGAAGAGTCCTATCGAAGAGTCCTATCGAAGAGTCCTATCGAAGAGTCCTATTGAAGAGTCCTATCGAAGAGTCCTATCGAAGAGTCCTATCGAAGAGTCCTATCGAAGAGTCCTATCGAAGTGTCCTATCGAAGAGTCCTATTGAAGTGTCCTATTGAAGAGTCCTATTGAAGTGTCCTATTGAAGATTCCTATCGAAGAGTCCTATTGAAGAGTCCTATTGAAGAGTCCTATTGAAGATTCCTATCGAAGAGTCCTACTGAAGAGTCCTACTGAAGAGTCCTACTGAAGAGTCCTATTGAAGAGTCCTATCGAAGAGTCCTATCGAAGAGTCCTATCGAAGAGTCCTATCGAAGAGTCCTATTGAAGCATCCTATTGAAGAGTCCTATTGAAGCATGCTATTGAAGAGTCCTATTGAAGGGTCCTATTGAAGGGTCCTATTGAAGAGTCCTATTGAAGCGTCCTATTGAAGAGTCCTATTGAAGAGTCCTATTGAAGAGTCCTATTGAAGAGTCCTATTGAAGAGTCCTATTGAAGAGTCATATTGAAGCGTCCTATTGAAGAGTCCTATTGAAGAGTCCTATCGAAGAGTCCTATTGAAGAGTCCTATTGAAGGGTCCTATTGAAGAGTCCTATCGAAGAGTCCTATCGAAGAGTCCTATCGAAGAGTCCTATTGAAGAGTCCTATTGAAGAGTCCTATCGAAGAGTCCTATCGAAGAGTCCTATCGAAGAGTCCTTTCGAAGAGTCCTATCGAAGAGTCCTATCGAAGAGTCCTATCGAAGAGTCCTATCGAAGAGTCCTATCGAAGAGTCCTATTGAAGTGTCCTATTGAAGAGTCCTATTGAAGAGTCCTATTGAAGAGTCCTATTGAAGAGTCCTATCGAAGAGTCCTATTGAAGAGTCCTATTGAAGAGTCCTATTGAAGAGTCCTATCGAAGAGTCCTATCGAAGTGTCCTATCGAAGTGTCCTATTGAAGAGTCCTATTGAAGAGTCCTATTGAAGTGTCCTATTGAAGAGTCCTATTGAAGAGTCCTATTGAAGAGTCCTATTGAAGAGTCCTATTGAAGAGTCCTATCGAAGAGTCCTATTGAAGAGTCCTATTGAAGTGTCCTATTGAAGAGTCCTATTGAAGAGTCCTATTGAAGAGTCCTATTGAAGAGTCCTATTGAAGAGTCCTATCGAAGAGTCCTATCGAAGAGTCCTATTGAAGAGTCCTATTGAAGAGTCCTATTGAAGAGTCCTATTGAAGCATCCTATCGAAGAGTCCTATTGAAGAGTCCTATTGAAGAGTCCTATTGAAGAGTCCGATCTGGGATACCACTGAGTGTCCAGAGGCAGACACAGTGAAAAGAGGCAGATTGGTTTGAAATGCCATTGTCCCATCCATGTCCCCGGGCCAGTAGTGTGGAGAGGAGGAAGAGGGACTGGACATGCTCTTTTTCTATGTGTCTCTCTTTGTCTCTTTGTATCTATTTTGACACTCTCCTCCACTACTTGTGTGATGCTCCTGCTATATCAATCCTTGGGAGCTGGTCTCAGGGTCTCAGGCTGTGACACATGTGCGCACACACACACACACACACACACACACACACACACACACACACACACACACACATACACACCCCACCATCCGAAGACCCCCCCCTCCCCCCTCTCTCTCCGTCACTGTGGCAAAGACGCCTGGCTCCCCTTTCATCTCCCCGTCATATTATTCTGCCGTTCCTTTTATACCCTGCTCTCTGTAAAACGATCGATATGATCTATAAGCGACATATACGAGAATAAAGGTTATTAACTACACACAGGGCTAATCTGGAGACGGATAAAACGGACCCCTCGGTATTGGAACCGACCTGAATCCCTAGGAGGTAGAAATCGTCCTGGATAAAATCCATTTGTAGCTGGTATATTTTCATATGGCTGTATTGATTTTTCAGTGGGGTCTGTGTAGGAGACTTTGTAGAAAGAAGGAACACTCATGGGTTTGCTGGGACTGTGTAGTGTGCATCTCAGTCCCTCTGTGGCCCCTTTCAATCAGGCTTCAGTTATCCTTAGTCATCCTTAGGCATATGAAACAGGAAACACACTCAAGTACACTTTAAAACACACTAAGATGAAGCAGTAAGACTTCCTAGATCGTTCTGTCTTTTTCTGTATCTTGTCTGTCTCTGACTTTGTCTCTCTCTCTCTCCATCCAGTAGTATCTGTCTTCATATAAGCCTCCCCTCTCCCCCGAACAATTTATTGTCCCTAACTGAACCTGCCTGTCCCTATCTGTCTCTCCAGAAGCAGATGATTGGAGAGAATTATATGTCTCCCCCAGCACAGTGACAAGATTTAAACACTGCCACTTTGTTTGACATTTCCAACGTGCAGCTCCGGTATGCTTTCCATTTCAGACCAATTAAACCTATTTTCATGCTTAAGCAAACATTTTTCTTCTGCTTCTCTTCTTTTTTTTTTGGAGTCACCATGAACACAACAGTTACTGTAGATAGCAGCTGAGGCAAGTTGAGCTGGGCTCAGTGCATTCACATGGTAATTGCTGCCTGTTGAGTTTTCACAACAATATCCACCTCAATAAAAGAAATAACACAGATGAACATGTCAGTTTACACATTTTCTATTTTTTTTTAAAGTATCCCGGCCTGTTTTCCTATAGTTTTGTTCAGTCAGTGTTGCTCATCCATTTATTTTCACTGCTTGTACGCTGCCATTACTCTCTGTCCAAAATAAAAGCATCAAATCTCTTCCCCATCTGCCAGACATCATTCTCTCTCTCTCTCCCTGCACGGTTAGCTGACACACACACACACACACACACACACACGCTGCTCGCACACGACGCCAAGACTGGATCCACTACTCACTCACAGTCCATCTGTTATTTCTCTCTTTTTCACGTTCTCATTCTCTCTCTCGTCTCTTGTCCCTCTTGTTTCTCTTTCTCTCTATATATCTCATCGATGTTAGTTAAACTGGCACATGCACTATATACAAAACCTACATGTGTATTATTTTACTGTACTCACACACACACACACACACACACACACACACACACACACACACACACACACACACACACACACACACACACACACACACACACACACACACACAGACACAGACACAGACACAGACACACGCACACACACACAGAATATTGTGTTCTATCTGCTCTTCATCGCCCTGCATTTTTATCAAGGGGAAAATCTTAATGATCATACATTAACTTCAACGAGCTCTGCTCAGTGTTTCGTGAAAGCATCATGGATCATGAAATGGTGAACAGGAGGGATGGAGGGATAGAGGTATAGATGGATGGATGGGACAAGGTGAAAATAACGAATGAGAGAAATCTGTGACAGTCTCTCCTTGAAGGACTAAGAAGGAGAATCAGTGTATTTGGACAGCAGATCCCTGAGAAACACCCACAGGAGAGATGAAGGGATGGATGGAGGGAGTGGTAGACGGATAGACAGGACAAGGTGAAAATAAAGGACAAGTGGACTCAGTCTTGTCCTGAAGAGTCTTTGGACAGCCTCTCCCCAGACTGGCCTCTGTCTTTATGAGAAACGCCCACAGGAAGAGAGCTGAGATTAGTTTGTGTCCAAGGCTACATCCCAAAATGGCACCATCTTCCCTTTATAGTACACTGCTTTTGACTAGAACACTGTGTCTCTGGCATTCTCTTCCACTCTCCACCTCTCCCCTCTCTCTACCTCTCTCCTCTCTCTACCTGTCCCCTCTCTCGACCTCTCTTTCTCTTTACTCTCCACCTCTCTCCTCTCTCCTCTCTCCTCTCTCCACCCTCCTTTCTCCTTTCTCCAACTCTCCTCTCTCTACATCTCTCCTCTCTGCACCTCCCCTCTCTCCTCCTCTCCTCTCTCCATCTCTCCTCTCTCTCTCCACCTCTGTCCTCTCTCTCTCCACCTCTTTCCTCTCTCCACTTCTCTCTCTACAATCTCCACCTCTCTCTCTCCTCCTCTCCATCTCTCCTCTCTCCACCTTTCCTCTCTCCACCTCTCCTCTCTCTCTACCTCTATCTATCTGTATTCACCTCTCTCCTCTCTCCTCTCTCTCTCCACCTCTTTCCTCTCTCCACTTCTCTCTCTACAATCTCCACCTCTCTCTCTCCTCCTCTCCATCTCTCCTCTCTCCACCTTTCCTCTCTCCACCTCTCCTCTCTCTCTACCTCTATCTATCTGTATTCACCTCTCTCCTCTCTCCTCTCTCTCTCCACCTCTTTCCTCTCTCCACTTCTCTCTCTACAATCTCCACCTCTCTCTCTCCTCCTCTCCATCTCTCCTCTCTCCACCTTTCCTCTCTCCACCTCTCCTCTCTCTCTACCTCTATCTATCTGTATTCACTTCTCTCCTCTCTCCTCTCTCTCTCCACCTCTTTCCTCTCTCCACTTCTCTCTCTCCAATCTCCACCTCTCTCCTCTCCTCTCGGCTGGCAGCTTCCAGACCTCAGGTCGCTTCCAATTGTGTGTCTAATTGATTACTTCCCATGCAATTACTCCTGTGTCATACTCAATATTTCATTGCTTGGAGGAGGGCAAAAGGGAGTTTTTTGTAAGACGACATTCATATTGTTACATTTTTGAGCTCTCTAACGCAGTTTAGGAACAGCGTGTTAACACCAGCCCAGGGCCGGCGTCCGAACGAATCAGTTGGACGGGCATTTGATAGCAGGTGTACAATTTTTTAAAATGGGTTTGATAATAAAGATATGTAATATAACTGTAAAAATATATTACCTTTTAATAAACACAACCAGTCATGATGTTTTCATCTGATTGTCAAACAAATCACTTAAAAAAGTAGGAGACCTTTGCAGATTAGTCCAAAATAATTCCAGCATCCGAACAGTGCACTCTGCACCTGCCAATGTTCCTTCAATTCACAAGTGGCTGAAGCTAACTCACCTGAGAAAGCATCCGAGCGAGCGAAACAACACCCCTCCGTCGTACTAAACAGATGTAGGATCTTAATTTGATCACTCTTTTGTTGCTGAGAATTTGTGTAGGTTCTTGAGTTTGAGGTTTCAAAAGGCTTCTAAAGTTTGTATTTTCATGTCAGATTTGTTTTGCCCTAATAGAAAATGTATCAACCCCGACAAAAATGTTTCATTAAAGACATTGCATATTGACATGCAATACTCCTTATGGCCAGACAGCATCAGATACATCAGATACATGGCACATAGTGAGACAGAGGGGCACTGCTTTGCTCGCTTGGATGCTTTATTTGAGAATGATGTGTATTTCTGTCTGCGTGTGTCTTGCTCAATTAAATGATCAGTATTTAAATATTTTCTATGGATTGGCAAGGAGGTATGGTAGCGCGAGCCAGGCCCCCTAAGGCCCGCCCACAATGCTGGACCTCTCCAGTCAACACAAACATGGAGTGGTTTCACCCCTAGTTCTTAGGCAAGGAGCCTTTCTAGGGAGTTTTTCCTAGCCACCGTGCTTCTACACCTGCATTGCTTGCTGTTTGGGGTTTTAGGCTGGGTTTCTGTACAGCACTTTGAGATATCAGTTGATGTACGAAGGGCTATATAGATACATTTGATTTGATTTGATTTTGATTTGAAGAGCCATTGTCTATAAGGTGACAATACTCAATGACAGTAGGTTTTTCTTTCTTGTGGTGGACATGAAATTATTAGCATGGCTGTGGTTGATATGATTAGGCATTGGGGCATACAGTACATTGACAGTGTGTAGGTTCTTGAGTTCTTCAATTTAAAGCAATAATAAATTGGTTGTGTCCCAATCTCTCCTTTTCTTCCGAAGTGTGCACTTGTTCACTTCCCCTCATGAATTTGAAATAAAATGATTGGTGTATGGAAACTCCCTCTAGCGCATGCCTACACCAATCCAATTCTTTTGAATTTGTGGGGAGTAGTGAACAAGTGGACACTTCAGTAGGAAGGAAAGATTTGGACGCATAATTGTTTGGAAGAACATGGATTTTTCTCCAAGACAGCAAGACTGAGAGAAAGAGTATGAAAGAGTATGCATTGACACTGACACGCTTCTCACAATTGAGCATATTGTAGACTAATAATCCATCTGACAATAAGGGCTATTTAGTAACAACATGGCCTGCTGGGCTCCTACAACACTTTATGCTTTAGTTTCTCCTGCTGTATTTTGCTGACTGAATCCACTTCTCTCATTAATGATCCTATGTGGGAATTGCATAAGCAAGAAATTGGAGAGTTTTATGAAATATTAATGTCCGACAACATAAAGGCCGCATTCTAAATGGAACCCTTCTGCCTATAGGGCACTTATTTTGACCGGATCCATCTGGGCCCTAGTCAAAGGTAGTGCACTACATAGGGGATAGCCATTTGAGACACAAATAATGTTAAATCGTCAGCTTCAGAGGGAGCTGACCCGCCAGCCCTCAACAGAAAAAAGTCTAATTGAAAATAATGAAATGTGAGTTTAGTAAAAACAAATCTGTTTCCATCTTGAAGTAAATGGGATAGTTAATTCTAAGTAAATTGGGCATTTAGGTAAAGTTTCTGCTTGAAACTCCCAGGTGGGGAAGTGGTCTTGCTCCTACTGCATCTAGTTCTAATATAATAAAACTCATATCTGAAACTTACAGTACACTTCACAGAAACGCCACCTCTCTTCAGTAGCATTTCTCTTCAAGTTTCTCTTCACTATCTGAAAGACTCTGAAACACTGTCTGAAACTTTCTCAGCTACCCTGAACATAACAATGAGTACAAAAGGAAGCATAATAATCAAATTCATGTAGCTTTTTCCTATTGCCTCTTCTTAGAGAACAAACAAGACACAAAGAACAAAATAAAAAATTAATAAAACATTTCCAGGGCCTTCTTTATTTAACATCAAACTTTTGATAGCATGTTTAGGGTAAATCTGTTGGGTAATTACACTGAGATCAAATGGAGAGCACTAGAATTAATGCTAATACTGTATAGCGTTAGTTAGCTCGCTAGCCCCAGCCCAGCACTGCCTGGGCCCCATGGTGGAACCAGAGCCATTAATAATGGATTGGGTGTCATCATTAAGAAACTGAATGATTAAAACATATATCCCAGCTTCAAGCGGCACTGCCCTTACTTAAAAAAGGCCTATGACATTGGCCTGTACAGTCCCTCTTGTTACAACTACGTTATATATTCAGATATAGAACTGTGCTTTTGCGACTATGTCATTTGGAGGGGGTTGTGTAGCAAATCACCACAAACATGCTATGGCATTGGAAGTGAGGGCTCCATGCTCCACCTTTTACTGCAGTGGGCTAAATCAGGGTCATACAGAGTGCTTATTGGTAGTCTAAAACAAATCTACTTTGAAACACAGGTATCCACCTCACACACATGGTTATGGACTTAAAAACCGAAGACACCTGTACCATGTCAGATATAAAGTTGACATGTATTCAATTTTGAGTTTGCATCCCAATATTATACTTTATATACATCACAGAAGACTGAAATATAACCAACTTGTCCCCCCAAAAAATAATAATGCTATTAATGATGAACAAACTCAATATACTTTAAAATGACTAAAACCAGATGGAAACTGTGTAGAAATGACAATGGACCTACATTCATACAGTTTCTTGACTGTCCAGCTCACTAATAATCACCCAAATTAAAGCTAAGTCAGGGAGCATAGAAAATTCCTAAAACGATGGATAGACAACTTTTTTTTGTTGCAAATTTTGACGGCGAGGAATCATAACCAATTTTCCGTGCGGCCCTCCGGAACTCTTTGGAGACTGAATGCAGCCCCCAGGGCAAAATCAGTTTCACACCCCTGCCCTGCATTCCTGTCTGGCTCTATTAGTAGCCAGTTGCTGATAATGAAGTCATGCGAGAAGTCTGCAGGGAACCATCATCACTACCTCTGACTGATCTGGGACCTGTTAGGACCTGTTAGGTGGAGGGCAGATGAGAAGATGAAAGAGGGGGGCTCCTCTGACTTCTCCACCCGTAACCCATAAGTAAGCCTTGTGTGTGCATATGTACATGTGTACATGCGTAGGCTATGTAAATTGACATGATTTTCCCTTACTACAAAAATATCAACTTCTACAAAAGTTTAAATTAATTATAATCCACATAATAATTCACATTTCTTGTTGCTGCAGGATTGTTTTTCTGCTGTAGTAAACTTGCTCAATCTAAGATCCTACATCTGTACCATTCCCCTGAAGCTACTGTTCTACCTGCTTTCTAAAACAGGGTGGAGATTATAATTGAAGGCCTCTTTCACGTCCTCGTCCTTGTCCTCATCCTCCTCCTCCTCTTCCTCCGCCTGCCTCATTCTCCCTCTTTCACACCGTACCCACAATGTTATATATCTCTAATGGGAACACATCTCTCCCCAGACCCTGGGGGATGTTAGCAAGCCCTAATGGGAACACATCTCTCTCTCCCCAGACCCTGGAAGATGTTAGCTAGCCCTAATGGGAACACATCTCTCTCCCCAGACCCTGGAAGATGTTAGCTAGCCCTAATGGGAACACATCTCTCTCTCCCCAGACCCTGGAAGATGTTAGCTTGCCCTAATGGGAACACATCTCTCCCCAGACCCTGGAAGATGTTAGCTTGCCCTAATGGGAACACATCTCTCCCCAGACCCTGGAAGATGTTAGCTTGCCCTAATGGGAACACATCTCTCCCCAGACCCTGGAAGCTGTTAGCTAACCCTAATGGGAACACATCTCTCCCCAGACCCTGGAAGATGTTAGCTAGCCCTAATGGGAATGCATCTCTCTCTCCCCAGACCCTGGAAGATGTTAGCTCGCCCTAATGGGAACGCATCTCTCCCCAGACCCTGGAAGATGTTTGCTTGCCCTAATGGGAACACATCTCTCTCTCCCCAGACCCTGGAAGATGTTAGCTTGCCCTAATGGGAACACATCTCTCTCTCCCCAGACCCTGGAAGATGTTAGCTAACCCTAATGGGAACACATATCTCTCTCCCCAGACCCTGGAAGATGTTAGCTAACCCTAATGGGAACACATCTCTCCCCAGACCCTGGAAGATGTTAGCTCGCCCTAATGGGAACACATCTCTCCCCAGACCCTGGAAGATGTTAGCTAGCCCTAATGGGAAAACATCTCTCTGTCCCCAGACCCTGGAAGATGTTAGCTCGCCCTAATGGGAACACATCTCTCCCCAGACCCTGGAAGATGTTAGCTCGCCCTAATGGGAACACATCTCTCCCCAGACCCTGGAAGATGTTAGCTAATCCTAATGGGAACACATATCTCTCTCCCCAGACCCTGGAAGATGTTAGCTAGCCCTAATGGGAACACATCTCTCTCCCCAGACCCTGGAAGATGTTAGCTTGCCCTAATGGGAACACATCTCTCTCTCCCCAGACCCTGGAAGATGTTAGCTAGCCCTAATGGGAACACATCTCTCTCTCCCCAGACCCTGGAAGATGTTAGCTCGCCCTAATGGGAACACATCTCTCCCCAGACCCTGGAAGATGTTAGCTTGCCCTAATGGGAACACATATCTCTCTCCCCAGACCCTGGAAGATGTTAGCTAGCCCTAATGGGAACACATCTCTCCCCAGACCCTGGAAGATGTTAGCTAACCCTAATGGGAACACATATCTCTCTCCCCAGACCCTGGAAGATGTTAGCTAGCCCTAATGGGAACACATCTCTCCCCAGACCCTGGAAGATGTTAGCTTGCCCTAATGGGAACACATATCTCTCTCCCCTGACCCTGGAATATGTTAGCTAGCCCTAATGGGAACACATCTCTCCCCAGACCCTGGAAGATGTTAGCTCGCCCTAATGGGAACACATCTCTCTCTCCCCAGACCCTGGAAGATGTTAGCTAACCCTAATGGGAACACATCTCTCTCTCCCCAGACCCTGGAAGATGTTAGCTAGCCCTAATGGGAACACATCTCTCTCTCCCCAGACCCTGGAAGATGTTAGCTAGCCCTAATGGGAACACATCTCTCTCCCCAGACCCTGGAAGATGTTAGCTAGCCCTAATGGGAACACATCTCTCTCCCCAGACCCTGGAAGATGTTAGCTAGCCCTAATGGGAACACATCTCTCTCTCCCCAGACCCTGGAAGATGTTAGCTTGCCCTAATGGGAACGCATCTCTCCCCAGACCCTGGAAGATGTTAGCTAGCCCTAATGGGAACACATCTCTCTCTCCCCAGACCCTGGAAGATGTTAGCTAGCCCTAATGGGAACACATCTCTCTCCCCAGACCCTGGAAGATGTTAGCTAGCCCTAATGGGAACACATCTCTCTCTCCCCAGACCCTGGAAGATGTTAGCTAACCCTAATGGGAACACATCTCTCCCCAGACCCTGGAAGATGTTAGCTTGCCCTAATGGGAACACATCTCTCCCCAGACCCTGGAAGATGTTAGCTAGCCCTAATGGGAACGCATATCTCTCTCCCCAGACCCTGGAAGATGTTAGCTAGCCCTAATGGGAACACATCTCTCTCCCCAGACCCTGGAAGATGTTAGCTTGCCCTAATGGGAACGCATCTCTCCCCAGACCCTGGAAGATGTTAGCTAGCCCTAATGGGAACGCATCTCTCCCCAGACCCTGGAAGATGTTAGCTTGCCCTAATGGGAACACATATCTCCCCAGACCCTGGAAGATGTTAGCTAGCCCTAATGGGAACGCATCTCTCCCCAGACCCTGGAAGATGTTAGCTTGCCCTAATGGGAACACATCTCTCCCCAGACACTGGAAGATGTTAGCTCGCCCTAATGGGAACACATCTCTCTCTCCCCAGACCCTGGAAGATGTTAGCTTGCCCTAATGGGAACGCATCTCTCCCCAGACCCTGGAAGATGTTAGCTAGCCCTAATGGGAACACATCTCTCTCTCCCCAGACCCTGGAAGATGTTAGCTAACCCTAATGGGAACACATCTCTCCCCAGACACTGGAAGATGTTAGCTAGCCCTAATGGGAATGCATCTCTCTCTCCCCAGACCCTGGAAGATGTTAGCTAACCCTAATGGGAACGCATCCCTCCCCAGACCCTGGAAGATGTTAGCTAGCCCTAATGGGAATGCATCTCTCTCTCCCAGACCCTGGAAGATGTTAGCTAGCCTAATGGGAACACATCTCTCCCCAGACCCTGGAAGATGTTAGCTAACCTAATGGGAACACATATCTCCCCAGACCCTGGAAGATGTTAGCTCGCCCTAATGGGAACACATCTCTCCCCAGACCCTGGAAGATGTTAGCTTGCCCTAATGGGAACACATATCTCTCTCCCCAGACCCTGGAAGATGTTAGCTAGCCCTAATGGGAACACATCTCTCCCCAGACCCTGGAAGATGTTAGCTAACCCTAATGGGAACACATATCTCTCTCCCCAGACCCTGGAAGATGTTAGCTAGCCCTAATGGGAACACATCTCTCTCCCCAGACCCTGGAAGATGTTAGCTTGCCCTAATGGGAACACATATCTCTCTCCCCTGACCCTGGAATATGTTAGCTAGCCCTAATGGGAACACATCTCTCCCCAGACCCTGGAAGATGTTAGCTCGCCCTAATGGGAACACATCTCTCTCTCCCCAGACCCTGGAAGATGTTAGCTAACCCTAATGGGAACACATCTCTCTCTCCCCAGACCCTGGAAGATGTTAGCTAGCCCTAATGGGAACACATCTCTCTCTCCCCAGACCCTGGAAGATGTTAGCTAGCCCTAATGGGAACACATCTCTCTCCCCAGACCCTGGAAGATGTTAGCTAGCCCTAATGGGAACACATCTCTCTCCCCAGACCCTGGAAGATGTTAGCTAGCCCTAATGGGAACACATCTCTCTCTCCCCAGACCCTGGAAGATGTTAGCTTGCCCTAATGGGAACGCATCTCTCCCCAGACCCTGGAAGATGTTAGCTAGCCCTAATGGGAACACATCTCTCTCTCCCCAGACCCTGGAAGATGTTAGCTAGCCCTAATGGGAACACATCTCTCTCCCCAGACCCTGGAAGATGTTAGCTAGCCCTAATGGGAACACATCATCTCTCTCTCCCAGACCCTGGAAGATGTTAGCTAACCTAATGGGAACACATCTCTCCCCAGACCCTGGAAGATGTTAGCTTGTCCTAATGGGAACACATCTCTCCCAGACCCTGGAAGATGTTAGCTAGCCCTAATGGGAACGCATATCTCTCTCCCCAGACCCTGGAAGATGTTAGCTAGCCCTAATGGGAACACATCTCTCTCCCCAGACCCTGGAAGATGTTAGCTTGCCCTAATGGGAACGCATCTCTCCCCAGACCCTGGAAGATGTTAGCTAGCCTAATGGGAACGCATCTCTCCCCAGACCCTGGAAGATGTTAGCTTGCCCTAATGGGAACACATATCTCCCCAGACCCTGGAAGATGTTAGCTAGCCCTAATGGGAACGCATCTCTCCCCAGACCCTGGAAGATGTTAGCTTGCCCTAATGGGAACACATCTCTCCCCAGACACTGGAAGATGTTAGCTCGCCCTAATGGGAACACATCTCTCTCTCCCCAGACCCTGGAAGATGTTAGCTTGCCCTAATGGGAACGCATCTCTCCCAGACCCTGGAAGATGTTAGCTAGCCCTAATGGGAACACATCTCTCTCTCCCCAGACCCTGGAAGATGTTAGCTAACCCTAATGGGAACACATCTCTCCCCAGACACTGGAAGATGTTAGCTAGCCCTAATGGGAATGCATCTCTCTCTCCCCAGACCCTGGAAGATGTTAGCTAACCCTAATGGGAACGCATCCCTCCCCAGACCCTGGAAGATGTTAGCTAGCCCTAATGGGAATGCATCTCTCTCTCCCCAGACCCTGGAAGATGTTAGCTAGCCCTAATGGGAACACATCTCTCCCCAGACCCTGGAAGATGTTAGCTAACCCTAATGGGAACACATATCTCCCCAGACCCTGGAAGATGTTAGCTTGCCCTAATGGGAACACATCTCTCCCCAGACCCTGGAAGATGTTAGCTTGCCCTAATGGGAACGCATCTCTCCCCAGACCCTGGAAGATGTTAGCTTGCCCTAATGGGAACACATCTCTCCCCAGACACTGGAAGATGTTAGCTCGCCCTAATGGGAACACATCTCTCTCTCCCCAGACCCTGGAAGATGTTAGCTTGCCCTAATGGGAACGCATCTCTCCCCAGACCCTGGAAGATGTTAGCTAGCCCTAATGGGAACACATCTCTCTCTCCCCAGACCCTGGAAGATGTTAGCTAACCCTAATGGGAACACATCTCTCTCTCCCCAGACACTGGAAGATGTTAGCTAGCCCTAATGGGAATGCATCTCTCTCTCCCCAGACCCTGGAAGATGTTAGCTAACCCTAATGGGAACGCATCCCTCCCCAGACCCTGGAAGATGTTAGCTAGCCCTAATGGGAATGCATCTCTCTCTCCCCAGACCCTGGAAGATGTTAGCTAGCCCTAATGGGAACACATCTCTCCCCAGACCCTGGAAGATGTTAGCTAACCCTAATGGGAACACATCTCTCCCCAGACCCTGGAAGATGTTAGCTTGCCTTAATGGGAACACATCTCTCTCTCCCCAGACCCTGGAAGATGTTAGCTAGCCCTAATGGGAACACATTTCATCATCGGAGCACATGGAAATGTTAATGAAACACTTTAGGGTTAAGCCAATTATTCCCGTTCCTGCCAATCACAGGCCTCTCATTTCTGAAATGTCAGTGGTGCCATGGAGCAGGGGGGGAAAGGGAGAGGGCAAGTGAGGAGGAGCAAGAGCAGGAGTGGGGATATGATGGAATAATGAGGTTTTCTTGGTCAGGGAGGAAAGAGATGGAGAGAGGAGTTAAGAAAGAGAAGAGATGTAGGGATGTGGGGGTGAGGAGAGAGGAGAGGGTTAAGTGGAGAGAGAGTCTGTGTGTGCATGGCAGTGTGTGTGTGACGAGAGAAGAGGTGTAAAAGAGGATAGACACAAAGGGTTCATGGTCCAACAGGGAAAGGTACTCATTGGGATGAGGAGCTTACATATGACCCCTGTATCAAAGGCCTTTTGTGGTATATCAGTGATTCCGTGAGAGACTGTACGTGTGTTTGTGTGAAATGTGAGTGTATGAATGTGTCACTAAAGTGGATGTTTGTGTGTGAGAGTGTTTTGTGTATACTACCGGTGAAAAGTTTTAGAACACCAACTCATTCAAGGGTTTTTCTTTATTTTGTACTATTTTCTACATTGTAGAATCATAGTGAAGACATCAAAACTATGAAATAACATAATAGAGTATGTAGTAACTAAAAAAAGTGTTTGAGATTCTTCAAATAGCTACCCTTTGCCTTGATGACAGCTTTGCACACTCTTGGCACTCTCTCAACCACCTTCACCTGGAATGTGTTTCCAACAGTCTTGAAGGAGTTCTCACATATGCCATGCACTTGTTGGTTGCTTTTCTTTCACTCTGTGGTCCGACTCATCATCAATGCAAAGGGTGGCTATTTGAAGAATCTCAAATATAAAATATATTTCAATTTGTTTAACACTTTTTTTGGTTACTACATGAGCCCATATGTGTTATTTCATAGTTTTGATGTCTTCACTATTATTCTAAAATAGTAAAAATAAAAAATAAACTTGAATGAGTCGGTGTTCTAAAACTTTTGACCAGTAGTGTATATTGTAAATGTGTACTAAGTTACAACAATCACAACAGTACTGTCAGGAGCCTGAGTGTCACAACTGACTCAAACAGCATACAACTACCACTATCCTTCTAACACTCATTCTACCTCTATCCTTCTAACACTATCCTTCTACCACTATCCTTCTACCACTGTCCTTCTACCACTATCCCTCTAACACTCATTCTACCTCGATCCTTCTAACACTATCCTTCTACCACTATCCTTCTACCACTATCCTTCTACCACTGTCCTTCTACCACTGTCCTTCTACCACTATCCTTCTAACACTCATTCTACCTCTATCCTTCTAACACTATCCTTCTACCACTGTCCTTCTACCACTATCCTTCTAACACTATCCTTCTACCACTATCCTTCTACCACTGTCCTTCTAACACTGTCCTTCTACCACTATCCTTCTACCACTATCCTTCTACCACTGTCCTTCTACCACTATCCTTCTACCACTGTCCTTCTACCACTATCCTTCTACCACTGTCCTTCTACCACTATCCTTCTACCACTGTCCTTCTACCACTATCCTTCTACCACTATCCTTCTACCACTGTCCTTCTACCACTGTCCTTCTACCACTATCCTTCTACCACTATCCTTCTACCACTGTCCTTCTACCACTGTCCTTCTACCACTATCCTTCTACCACTATCCTTCTACCACTATCCTTCTACCACTGTCCTTCTACCACTGTCCTTCTACCACTACCCTTCTACCACTGTCCTTCTACCACTGTCCTTCTACCACTATCCTTCTACCACTGTCCTTCTACCACTGTCCTTCTACCACTGTCCTTCTACCACTGTCCTTCTACCACTATCCTTCTACCACTATCCTTCTACCACTGTCCTTCTACCACTATCCTTCTACCACTATCCTTCTACCACTATCCTTCTACCACTGTCCTTCTACCACTGTCCTTCTACCACTATCCTTCTACCACTATCCTTCTACCACTGTCCTTCTACCACTGTCCTTCTACCACTATCCTTCTACCACTATCCTTCTACCACTGTCCTTCTACCACTGTCCTTCTACCACTATCCTTCTACCACTATCCTTCTACCACTATCCTTCTACCACTATCCTTCTACCACTGTCCTTCTACCACTATCCTTCTACCACTGTCCTTCTACCACTATCCTTCTACCACTATCCTTCTACCACTATCCTTCTACCACTGTCCTTCTACCACTATCCTTCTACCACTGTCCTTCTACCACTATCCTTCTACCACTATCCTTCTACCACTGTCCTTCTACCACTGTCCTTCTAACACTGTCCTTCTAACACTATCCTTCTACCACTGTCCTTCTACCACTATCCTTCTACCACTATCCTTCTACCACTGTCCTTCTACCACTGTCCTTCTACCACTATCCTTCTACCACTATCCTTCTACCACTGTCCTTCTACCACTGTCCTTCTACCACTATCTTTCTACCACTATCCTTCTACCACTATCCTTCTCAGCCCAGCACACTGTGAGAAACTAGAACAGTGTGGCACTATGAGCCAGCTAGCTTCTCATCCCTTTCTCCCCTCACAGCATCACAGCTTTTCATTCATATTAATGCATTTATTTACTTGCCAGGCTAGCTGGGCCTTAGAGAAGTAGAGCAGATTGAGCAGACAGGCAGTGACGGGGGAATGGGCAGGGGCTGGGACTGGGGATGGGACAGGGGAAGGGACTGGGGCAGGGACTGGGACTGGGACTGGGGATGGGACAGGGGCTAGGACAGGGACAGGGGCTGGGACAATGATTGGTATTTAGCCTGACTAAGGTCCTGTCACAAGCTCCTCTGATTGGCCATTAAGGCTGTCAATCAGGTACCGGGTCACAGTCAGGTCTGATTGGAAAAGCAGCAACAGCTCTAAACAAAAACAAAGTGGCTTTGTGTTGGGCAGGGATTGTGTGTGGGCCTTAGAGGGCCTTGCCAGCCCTACCGTCCCAAAAAATATATACAAATATTGATAATTTATCTGACAGAGATACGTGCCGACAGAAAGATGCATGAATTGCAGTTAAATCATCAGAGCGAGCAAAACAGCGCCCTTCCTGTCTCAGTATGTGTAGACCATGTATCTGATGCTGTCTGGACCAAAATAGTATGGCATGTCATACTATTTCTGTCTAGACAGCATCAGATACATGGGCTACATTTAGAGGGGCATTTCTTCACTCTCTCGGATGCTTTCTCTGATGATATAAACTATACAGTATAAATACAGCACACAGCCATGCAATTTCCATAGACAAAACTGACAGTAGAATGGCCTTCCTGAAGAGCTCAGTGACATTCAACGTTGCACCATCATTGTTTGGTGCCGGAGGAATGATGGTTTGGGGCTGTTTTTCATGGTCCGGACTAGGCTCCTTAGTTCCAGTGAAGGGAAATCTTACAGTTACAGCCTATAATTACATTCTAGACTATTCTGTGCTTCCAACTTTGTGGCAACAGTTTGTGGAAGGCCCTTTCCTGTTTCAGCATGACAATGCCCTGTGAGGTCCATACAAAATGGTTTCTCGAGATTGGTGTGGATGAACTTGACTGGCCTGCACAGAGCCCTGACCTCAACCTCATTGAACACCTTTGCCTGACCTCACTAATGCTCTTGAGGCTGAATGGAATCAAGTCCCTGCAGCAAGGTTCCAACATCTTGTGGAAAGCCTTCCCAGAAGAGTGGAGGCTGTTGTTGTAACAAAGAGGGGACCAACTCCATATTAATTCCCATGATTTTGGAAGGAGATGTTCGATGAACAGGTGTCCAAATACTTTTGTTCATGGTGTAGTTTCAGCAGAGAGTAAGAAACGAAGCGAGAGGGCTCACTCTCACCAAAATCTGTCTGGAATAAGCCCAATGCGTTTCTAAGGGAATAATATGCAGACCTAAGCTTGTCGCCTACCTTCCCGCCTTTGGGACAAAGACTCCCATTATTAGGGAGGAGACATGAGCATCTCGTGATTATATACAGAGTTCTGGTTTCAGCCTCTTGTATATTGGAAAGGAATGTTTGCGGGTGTACAGTACACTGTTAGGATGCTGGATTTTCCTAAAGTAAATTGATGTTTTGCCAAAATTAAATAACTACTCCTGTCTAAATAAAATAATTTAAAATACTTCACTACAGAGCAAGATTTAGTCACGGTGGATCGATCATTAGCTCTGAATTGTTTCAAGTCACAAGTGTGTGTGGGAAGCTCACAATTTGTGTAGTGCACGTGGCAATAGGTCTAGCTGACTGAGTTGTGGCTGCTGCATTGGCCTATAGGCTATCTCTGAGTTCTATGCTCTCATTTCTTTAGCCGTAAATGGATCACAGTGTATCAATGTGTCCACATAGCAGAGGCTGGAGTTGAATTTGAACTTTTAATATTTATCATTTTACTTCAGATTTTTATGATAAATCACGTGACAATGGTTTTGAGAATTAAAAATGTTATTTTTTAAATTAAAATGTTCCGCAAAAATGTGCATATATAAATATTTATAACTGGCACGCAGATCGGTACAAATGGTAGGATATATTGTAAGCTTCCCCAACATGAAACTGATGAGCTGCCTATGGTCTTTACTATTACAAGAACGTGCACACATAGGAGGTCCCGTAAAAAAACAGGCCCACCTATGGAAATCAAACGGGTCTGGCTCTGAGTGACCTGTTGTTGGCACGCACAAATTCATGAGCTAAATATGCAGAGCATGGCCTCACCACACACACACAAACACAAACACATTTCCACCATATACTTTAGCTCTGTAGCGCCAGTCCTCCCTGTGGTTAGGCTGAGCCAGGGTCATTGGTATGCAGGTGCAACGTGCTCTCGTTTAGCTGGGGTTTATTTCTCTGTGTCTGTTTGAGAGAGAGAGAGAGAGCCTCGTTCCAATGCTACTGGGAGCTGATCAGACATCAACGTTGATAAGCAAAGTGGCCCTCAGCAACAACAGTAATCCCTCCTCTGTTTCTGTTTCTCTCTCTGTCTTTCCCTTTCTCTTTTTCTCTCTGTTTCTGTTTTCTCTCTCTGGTTTTTCTCTCTGTGTAACTCTTTCCAGCTATCTCATCTTTCTCTCTCTGTTTCTGTTTTCTCACTCTCTCTCTTTACTCTCTTTCTCTCTCCCCTTTCTCTCTCTGTTTCTGTTTTCTCACTCTCTCTCTTTACTCTCTCATCCTCTACTCTCTTTCTCTCTCCCCTTTCTCACTTTGTTTTCTACCTTTAATTCCCTCCCTGGTTTTTCACATTTGCATCTCTGAATCTTTATACTTGTGTATGAATATGTTACTCCGTTGTATTCTAGTATGAATAGTTATGCACAACCACCTGTACTCCTCACATTCACCTGGGAGCAAAGTGTATTCTTGGTTACACTAACTTCCCATCTCCCTCTAGCTATATAATGTATATCAATATATTCCATATAAACTCAGCCAAAAAAATAAACGTCCCTTTTTTCAAGACCCTGTCTCTCAAAGATAATTCATAAAACTCCAAATAACTTCACAGATCTTCATTGTAAAGGGTTTAAACACTGTTTTCCATGCTTGTTCAATGAACCATAAACAGTTCATGAACATGCACCTGTGGAACGGTCGTTATGACGCTAACAGCTTACAGACGGTAGGCAATTAAGGTCACAGTTATGAAAACTTAGGACACTAACGAGTCCTTTCTACTGACTCTGAAAAACATCAAAAGAAAGATGCCCAGGGTCCCTGCTCATCTGTGCTGAATGTGCCTTAGGCATGCTGCAAGGAGGCATGAGGACTGCAGATGTGGCCAGGGCAATAAATTGCAATGTCCGTACTGTGAGATGCCTAAAACAGCGCTACAGGGAGACAGGACAGACAGCTGATCGTACTCGTAGTGGCAGACCATGTGTAACAACACCTGCACAGGATCGGTACTTCCGAACATCACACCTGCAGGACAGGTACAGGATGGCAATAACAACTGCCCGAGTTACACCAGGAACACACAATCCCTCCATCAGTGCTCAGACTGTCCGCAATACGCTGTAAGGCAGGTACTCACGCGGTTTTGTCTCACCAGATACTGACTGTTACTTTTTATTTTGAACCCCCCTTTGTTCAGGGACACGTTATTCCATTTCTGTTTGTCACATGTCTGTTGAACTTGTTCAGTTTTTGTCTCAGTTGTTGAATCTTGTAATGTTCATACAAATAGCTACACATGTTAAGTTTGCTGAAAATAAACGCAGTTGACAGTGAGAGGACTTTTATTTTTTCGCTGAGTTTATCCCTCGTGCACACTTCCACCACATAGTACTCATTGTGTGGATCCATGTCTCTGTCCCTCTCCCTCCTCTGTCTTTTGCCGTAAGGCAAAGATTATCAGGGCTTTATTGTGGCTTAAGTTCAAAATGAATGAAGATACACAGATGCACCGAGCTCTTCAGTACGGGACATTCTACTGCCAATGTTTTATCTATGGAGATTGCATGGCTGTAAGCTCAGTTTTATACACCTGTCAGCAATAGCAGTGACCGAATCCACCAATTTGAATGATATTCCTCATACTTTTTTTCAGTGAGTGTAGAATTATTAGAAGTACAACCTATTTGTCATTATGAGTTCAGTGGCAGAGACGCTACCCAGGAAAGGGTTAAATTTAGCTCATATACATAAATGTCGCCCCAGAAACAAAGTTCATGAGGTTAGTAATTTGCTAATCTTAGATAATATAAATATATTAGCCATTACTGAGAAAACAAGGAATACAAAGATATAACATGTATAGAAAAGACAGGAATGTCTAGGTGGTAGTTGCTGTATATATTCAGAGCCATATTCCTGTAAAGCTCAGAGAGGATCTCATGACAAATGAAGGAGAAGTGCTGTGGTTGCATGTTCACCTGCCTCATCTGAAGCCTCTATCAAGGCATTATTGTGGCTTAAGTTTAAAATGAGTGAAGATACATACCCCCCACTTCCCCCCTACCTTCCATTTTTCCCTTTAGTTTTTTCTCCCCCCCCCCTTCCCCCCTCCCTTCCCTTTTTCCCCTTTAGTTTTTTCTCCCTCCCTCCCGTCCCTTTTCCCCTTTAGTTTTTTCTCCCTCCCTCCCTTCCCTTTTCCCCTTTAGTTTTTTCTCCCTCCCTCCCTTCCCTTTTTCCCTTTTTTTCCCCTTTAGTTTTTTCTCCCTCCCTCCCTTCCCTTTTCCCTTTAGTTTTTTCTCCCCCCCTTCCCTTTTTCCTTTAGTCCCTCCTCCCTTCCCTTTTCCCCTTTAGTTTTCTCCCTCCCCCTTCCCTTTTTCCCTTTAGTTTTTTCTCCTCCTCCTTCCTTTTTCCTTTAGTTTTTCTCCCTCCGTCCCTTTTTCCCCTTTAGTTTTTTCCCTTTTTTTTTCCCTTTAGTTTTTTCTCCCTCCCTCCCTCCCTTCCCTTTTTCCCCCTTTAGTTTTTCTCCCTCCCTCCCGTCCCTTTTTCCCTTTAGTTTTTCTCCCTCCCTCCCTTCCATTTTCCCTTTAGTTTTTCCCCCTCCCTCCCCTTTCCAGTCCCTTTTCCCCTTTAGTTTTTTCTCCCTCCCTCCCTTCCCTTTTTCCCTTTAGTTTTTTCTCCCTCCCTCCCTCCCTTTTTCCCCTTTAGTTTTTCTCCCTCCCTCCCCCTTCAGTTTTTTTTCCCTTTAGTTTTTTCTCCCTCCCTCCCTTCCCTTTTCCCCTTTAGTTTTTTCTCCCTCCCTCCTTCCCTTTTCCCTTTAGTTTTTTCCCTCCCTCCCTCCCTTTAGTTTTCCCTCCCTCCCTTCCCTTTTCCCTTTAGTTTTTTCTCCCTCCCTCCCTTCCCTTTTTCCCTTTAGTTTTTCCCTCCCTCCCTCCCTTTAGTCCCTTTTTTCCCTTTAGTTTTTTCTCCCTCCCTCCCTTCCCTTTTTTTAGTTTTCTCCTCCCTCCCTTTTCCAGTTTTTTCCCCTTTAGTTTTTTAGTTTTTTCTCCCTCCCTCCCGTCCCTTTTTCCTTTAGTTTTTCTCCCTCCTCCTTCCCTTTTCCCCTTTAGTTTTCTCCCTCCTCCCTTCCCTTTTTCCCCTTTAGTTTTTTCTCCCTCCCTCCTTCCCTTTTTCCTTTAGTTTTTCCTCCCTCCCTTCCCTCCTTTAGTTTTCTCCTTCCCTTCCCCTTTAGTTTTTCTCCCTCCCTCCCTTCCCTTTTCCCTTTGGTTTTCCCTTTCCCTTTTCCCCTTTAGTTTTTCTCCCTCCCTCCCTTCCCTTTTTCCCTTTTTTTTTCTCCCTCCCTCCCTTCCCTTTTCCCCTTTAGTTTTTCTCCCTCCCTCCTTCCCTTTTTCCCCTTTAGTTTTTCTCCCTCCCTCCCTTCCCTTTTTCCCCTTTAGTTTTTTTCTCCCTCCCTCCCTTCCCTTTTCCCTTTAGTTTTTCTCCTCCTCCTTCCATTTTCCCCTTTATTTTCTCCCTCCCTCCTTTTTTCCCTTTAGTTTTTCCCTCCCTCTCCCCTTTTTCCCCTTTAGTTTTTTTCTCCCTCCCTTTTTTCCCCTTTAGTTTTTCTCCCTCCCTCCCTTCCCTTTTTCCCTTTAGTTTTTTCTCCTCCCTTTCCCTTTTCCCTTTAGTTTTTCTCCTCCCTCCCTTCCCTTTTTTCCCCTTTAGTTTTTTTTAGTCCCTCCCTCCCTTCCATTTTCCCTTTAGTTTTCTCCCTCCCTCCCCCCTTTTCCCTTTAGTTTTTTCCCTCCCTCCCTTCCCTTTTCCCCTTTAGTTTTTTCTCCCTCCTCCTTCCTTTTTCCTTTAGTTTTTTCTCCCTCCCTCCCTTCCCTTTTTCCCCTTTAGTTTTTCTCCCTCCCTCCCTTCCCTTTTTCCCCTTTAGTTTTCTCCCCCTCCCTCCCTCCCCTCCCTTCCCTTTTTCCTTTAGTTTTTCTCCCTCCCTCCTTCCTTTTTCCCTTTAGTTTTTTTCTCCCTCCCTCCCTTCCCTTTTTCCCCTTTAGTTTTTTCTCCCTTCCCCCCTTTAGTTTTTTCTCCCTCCCTCCCCTTTTCCCCTTAGTTTCTCCCTCCCTTTCCCTTTTCCCTTTAGTTTTTTCCCTCCTCCCTCCCCTTTAGTTTTTTCCCTCCTTCCTTTTCCCCTTTAGTTTTCTCCCCCTCCCTCCCTTTTTCCCCCTTTAGTTTTTTCTCCTTCCCTTCCCCCCTTTAGTTTTTCTCCCTCCCTCCTTCCCTTTTTCCCTTTAGTTTTTTTCCTCCCTCCCCCCTTTTCCTTTAGTTTTTCTCCTCCCTTTCCTTTTTCCCTTTAGTTTTTTCTCCCTCCCTCCTTCCCTTTTTCCCCTTTAGTTTTTTTTTTCTCCCTCCCTCCTTCCATTTTTTCCTTTAGTTTTTCTCCCTTTTTTTTCCCTTTAGTTTTTTCTCCTCCCTCCCTTCCCTTTTCCTTTAGTTTTTTCTCCTCCCTCCCTTCCCTTTTCCCTTTAGTTTTTTCCTCCCTCCTTCCCTTTTTCCCCTTTAGTTTTTTCTCCCTCCCTCCTCCTTTTTCCTTTTTTTCCCCTTTTCCCTTTTTCCTTCAGTTTTCTCCCTCCCTCCCTTCCCTTTTTCCCTTTTCCCTTTAGTTTTTCTCCTCCCTCCTTTAGTTTTCTCCCTTCCCTTTTTCCCTTTAGTTTTCTCCCTCCCTTTAGTTTTCCTTCCTTTTTTTCCCCTTTAGTTTTTTCTCTCCCCCTCCCTTCCCCTTTTCCCTTTAGTTTTCTCCCTCCTCCTTCCCTTTTCCCCTTTAGTTTTTTCTCCTCCTCCCTTCTTTTTCCCCTCCCTTCCTTCCTTTTCCTTTAGTTTTTTCCCTTTCCCTCCTTCCCTTTTTCCCTTTAGTTTTCTCCCTCCCTCCTTCCCTTTTTCCCCTTTAGTTTTTTTCTCCCTCCTCCTTCCCCCTTTATTTTTCTCCCTCCCCCTTCCCTTTTTCCCTTTAGTTTTTTCTCCCTCCCTCCTTCCCTTTTTCCCCTTTAGTTTTTCTCCCTCCCTCCCTTCCCTTTTTCCCCTTTAGTTTTTTCTCCCTCCCCTTCCCTTTTTCCCTTCCTCTCCCTTCCCTTTTTCCCCTTTAGTTTTTCTCCCTCCCTCCCTTCCCTTTTTTTCCCCTTTAGTTTTTCTCCCTCCCTCCCTCCCTTCCATTTTCCCTTTAGTTTTCTCCCTCCTCCTTCCCTTTTCCCTTTAGTTTTTTCTCCCTCCATCCCTTTTTCTTCCCTTTAGTTTTTTCTCCCTCCCTCCCGTCCCTTTTTCCCTTTAGTTTTTTCTCCTCCCTCCCTTCCCTTTTTCCCTTTAGTTTTTCTCCCTCCCCTTCCTCACTTCCCTTTTTCCTTTAGTTTTTCTCCCTCCCTCCCTTCCCTTTTTTCCTTTAGTTTTCTCCTCCCTCCCTTCCATTTTCCCTTCAGTTTTTTTCTCCCTCCTCCCTTCCCTTTTCCCCTTTAGTTTTTCTCCTCCTTTTCCCTTTAGTTTTTTCTCCCTTCTCCTTCCTCCCCTTTTCCCCTTTAGTTTTTTCTCCCTCCCTCCCTTCCCCTTTTCCCTTTAGTTTTTTTTCTCCCTCCCTCCCTTCCCTTTTTCCCCTTTAGTTTTTTCTCCCCCTCCCCTCCCTTTTTAGTTTTTCCCCTCCCTTCCCTTTTTCCCCTTTAGTTTTTTCTCCCTTCCTCCCTTCCCTTTTTCCCTTTAGTTTTTTCTCCCTTCCTCCCTTCCTTTTCCCTTTTTTTTCCCTTTTCTCCCTTCCCTCCCCCTTAGTTTTCTCCCTCCTCCCTTCCCCTTTAGTTTTTCTCCCTCCCTTCCCTCCCTTTAGTTTTCTCCCTTTTCCCTTTTTCCCCTTTAGTTTTCCCCTTTAGTTTTCTCCTTTCCTCCTTCCCTTTTTTTTCCCCTTTAGTTTTTTTCTCCTCCCTCCCTTCCTTTTCCCCTTTAGTTTTTTTCTCCTCCTCCCTTCCCCCCCTTTAGTTTTTCCCTCCCCGTCCTCCCTTCCTTTTTTCCCTTTAGTTTTTCTCTCCCTCCTTCTCCCTTTAGTTTTCTCCCTTCCCTTTTTCCCTTTTAGTTTTCTCCCTCCTCCCTTCCCTTTTTCCCCTTTAGTTTTCTCCCTCCCTTCCATTTTTCCCCTTTAGTTTTTTTCTCCCTCCCTCCCTTCCCTTTTTCCCTTTAGTTTTTCTCCCTCCCTCCCTTCCCCTTTTCCCTTAGTTTTTCTCCCCTCTCCCTTCCATTTTCCCTTTTTTTTTCCCTTTCCCTTTTTTCCTCTTTCCTCCCTCCCTCCTTCCTTTTTCCCCTTTAGTTTTTTCTCCCTCCCTTCATCCTTCCCTTTTTCCCCTTTAGTTTTTCTCCTCCCTCCCTTCCCCTTTTCCCCTTTAGTTTTTTCTCCCTCCCTCCCTTCCCTTTTTCCCCTTTAGTTTTCTCCCTCCCTCCTTCCCCTTTTTCCTTTAGTTTTTTCTCCTCCATCCCTTCCCTTTTTCCCTTTAGTTTTCTCCCTCCCTCCATCCTTTTTCCCCTTTAGTTTTTTCTCCCTCCTCCTTCCCTTTTTCCCCTTTAGTTTTTCTCCCTTCCTCCTTCCTTTTTTCCCCTTTAGTTTTCTCTCCATTCCTTTCTCCTTTCCTCCTCACTTCCCTTTTTCCCTTTTAGTTTTTTCTCACTCCCTCCCTTACCTTTTCCCCTTTTAGTTTTTCTCCCTCCCTCCCCTTCCCTTTTCCCTTTAGTTTTTTCTCCCTCCCTCCTTTAGTTCCCTCCCTTTTCCCTTTAGTTTTTTTCAGTTTTCTCCCTCCCTCCCCCTTTCCCCTTTAGTCTCCTTTTCCCTTCCTTCCTTTCCCCCCCTTTAGTTTTTTTCTCCCTTCCTCCCTTCCCCTTCCCTTTTTCCTTTAGTTTTTTCTCCCTCCCTTCCATTTTTCCCCTTTAGTTTTTTCTCCCTTTCTCCCTCCCCCTTCCCTTTTCCCCTTTAGTTTTTTTTCTCCCTCCCTCCCTTTTTCCCTTTTTTTCCCTTCCTCCCTTCCCTTTTCCCCTTTAGTTTTTTCTCCCTCCCTCCCTTCCCTTTTTTTCCCCTTTAGTTTTTTCTCCCTCCCTCCCTTCCCCTTTTTCCCCTTTAGTTTTTTTCTCCCTCCCTCCCTTCCCCTTTTCCCCTTTAGTTTTTTCTCCCTCCCTTCCCTTTTTCCCCTTTAGTTTTTTTCTCCTTCCTCCCTTCCCTTTTCCCCTTTAGTTTTTTAGTTTTTTCTCCCTTCCTCCCTTCCCTTTTCCTTTAGTTTTTTTCTCCTTTCTCCCTTCCTCCCTTCCCTTTTTCCCTTTAGTTTTTTCTCTCCTCCCTCCTTCCTTTTCCCCTTTAGTTTTTTCTCCTCCTCCTTCCCTTTTCCCCTTTAGTTTTTTCTCCTTCCTCCTTCCTTTTTCCCTTTAGTTTTCCTCCCTCCCTTCCTTTTTCCCCTTTAGTTTTTTTCTCCTTTCTCCCTTCCTCCTTCCTTTTTCCCCTTTAGTTTTTTTTTTCTCCCTTCCCTTTTTTCCCCTTTAGTTTTTTCTCCCTCCTCCCTTCCATTTTCCCCTTTACTTTTTCTCCCTCCCTCCCTTCCCCCTTTTCCCTTTAGTTTTTTCTCCCTCCCTCCCTCCCCTTTTCCCTTTAGTTTTCTCCCTCCCTCCCTTCCTTTTCCCTTTAGTTTTTCTCCCTCCATCCCTTCATTTCTTCCTTTAGTTTTCTCCCTCCCTCCCGTCCCTTTTTCCACTTTAGTTTTTTCTCCCTTTCCTCCCTTCCTTTTCCCCTTTAGTTTTTCTCCCTTTCTCCTTCCTCACTTCCCTTTTCCCTATAGTTTTTCTCCCTCCCTCCCTTCCCTTTTCCCCTTTAGTTTTTCTCCCTCCCTCCCTTCCCCTTTTCCTTTAGTTTTCTCCCTCCCTCCCTTTTTCCCCTTTAGTTTTTTCTCCCTCCCTCCTTCCCTTTTCCCCTTTAGTTTTCTTCCTCCTTTTTTCCTTTTTTCTCCTTCCTCCCTTCCCTTTTCCTTTAGTTTTTTCCCTCCCTCCCTCCCCCTCCTTTTTTCCCTTTAGTTTTTTCTCCCTCCCTCCTTCCCTTTTTCCCCTTTAGTTTTTTCTCCCTCCCTCCTTCCCTTTTCCCCTTTAGTTTTTTTCTCCCTCCCTTCCCTTTTTCCCCTTTAGTTTTTTTCTCCTTCCTCCTTCCCTTTTCCCCTTTAGTTTTTTCTCCTTCCTCCTTCCCTTTTTCCTTTAGTTTTTTTTTTCTCCCTTTCTCCCTTCCTCCTTCCCTTTTTCCCCTTTAGTTTTTCTCCCTCCCTCCCTTCCCCTTTTCCCCTTTAGTTTTTTCTCCCTCCCTCCTTCCCTTTTCCCCTTTAGTTTTTTTCTCCTTCCTCCTTCCTTTTTCCCTTTAGTTTTTCCTCCCTCCCTCCCTCCCTTCCCCCTTTTTCCCATTTTCTTTAGTTTTTTCTCCCTTCTTTCCTTTTTTCCCCTTTCTTTTTTTCTTCCTTCCTTCCCTTTTTTTCCTTTTTTTCTCCCTCCCTCCCTTCCATTTTCCCCTTTAGTTTTTTCTCCCTCCCTCCCTTCCCCTTTTCCCCTTTAGTTTTTTCTCCCTCCCTCCCGTCCCCTTTTCCCTTTAGTTTTTTCTCCCTCCCTCCCTTCCCTTTTTCCCTTTAGTTTTTTCTCCCTCCATCCCTTCATTTCTTCCCTTTAGTTTTTTCTCCCTCCCTCCCTTCCCTTTTCCCCTTTAGTTTTTTCTCCCTCCCTCCCTTCCCTTTTCCCCTTTAGTTTTTTCTCTCCTTCCTCCCTTCCTCCCTTCCCTTTTTCCCTTTAGTTTTTTTCTCCCTCCCTCCCTTCCCTTTTCCCCTTTAGTTTTTTCTCCCTCCCTCCCTTCCCCTTTTCCCTTTAGTTTTTTCTCCCTCCCTCCCTTCCATTTTCCCCTTTAGTTTTTTCTCCCTCCCTCCCTTCCCTTTTTCCCTTTAGTTTTTTCTCCCTCCCTCCCTTCCCTTTTTCCCCTTTAGTTTTTTCTCCCTCCCTCCCTTCCCTTTAGTTTTTTCTCCCTCCCTTCCTTTTTCCCCTTTAGTTTTTTTTTCCTTTCTCCTTCCTCCCTTCCCTTTTTCCCTTTAGTTTTTCTCCCTCCCTCCTTCCCTTTTCCCCTTTAGTTTTCTCCCTCCCTCCCTTTTTCCCCTTTAGTTTTTTCTCCCTTCCTCCCTTCCCTTTTTCCCTTTAGTTTTCTCCCTCCCTCCTTCCCTTTTCCCCTTTAGTTTTTTCTCCTTCCTCCCTTCCCTTTTCCCCTTTAGTTTTTTTCTCCCTTCCTCCTTCCCTTTTCCCTTTAGTTTTTTTTCTCCTTTCTCCTTCCTCCCTTCCTTTTTCCCTTTAGTTTTTCTCCTCCCTCCTTCCCTTTTTTCCCCTTTAGTTTTTCTCCCTTCCTCCCTTCCCTTTTTCCTTTAGTTTTTTTCTCCCCTCCCTTCCCTTTTTCCCCCTTTAGTTTTTTTCTCCTTCCTCCCCTTCCCTTTTTCCCCTTTAGTTTTTTTCTCCCTCCTCCCTTCCCTTTTCCCCTTTAGTTTTTTTCTCCCTCCCTTCCCTTTTTCCCCTTTAGTTTTTCTCCCTTCCTCCCTTCCCTTTTCCCCTTTAGTTTTTTCTCCTTCCTCCTTCCCTTTTCCTTTAGTTTTTCTCCCTCCCTCCCTTCCATTTTCCCTTTAGTTTTCTCCCTCCCTCCTTCCTTTTTCCCTTTAGTTTTTTTCTCCCTCCTTCCATTTTCCCCTTTAGTTTTTCTCCCTCCCTCCCTTCCTTTTTCCCTTTATTTTTCTCCCTCCCTCCCCCTTTTTCCCCTTTAGTTTTTCTCCCTCCCTCCCTTCCATTTTCCCTTTAGTTTTTTCTCCCTGCCTCCCGTCCCTTTTCCTCTTTAGTTTTTTCTCCCTCCCTCCCTTCCATTTTCCCCTTTAGTTTTTTCTCCTTCCCTCCCTTCCCTTTTCCTTTTAGTTTTTTTCCCTCCCTCCGTCCCCTTTTCCTTTAGTTTTTTCTCCCTCCCTCCCTCCCTTCCCTTTTTCCCCTTTAGTTTTTTCTCCCTCCCTCCCTTCCTTTTTCCCTTTAGTTTTTTCTCCCTCCATCCCTTCATTTCTTCCCTTTAGTTTTTTCTCCCTCCCTCCCTCCCTTTTTCCCCTTTAGTTTTTTTCTCCCTCCCTCCTTCCCCTTTTCCCCTTTAGTTTTTTTCTCCTTCCTCCCTTCCCTTTTTCCCCTTTAGTTTTTTCTCTCCCTTTCTCCCTTCCTCACTTCCCTTTTTCCCTTTAGTTTTTTCTCACTCCCTCCCTTACCTTTTTCCCTTTAGTTTTTTCTCCCTCCCTCCCTTCCCTTTTCCCCTTTAGTTTTTTCTCCCTCCCTCCCTCCCTTTTTCCCTTTAGTTTTTTCTCCCTCCCTCCCTTCCCTTTTTCCCCTTTTAGTTTTTTCTCCCTTCCTCCTTCCTTTTTCCCCTTTAGTTTTTTTCTCCCTTCCTCCCTTCCCTTTTTCCCTTTAGTTTTTTCTCCCTCCCTTCCCTTTTTCCCCTTTAGTTTTTTTCTCCCTTTCTCCCTCCCTCCCTTCCCTTTTTCCCCTTTAGTTTTTTCTCCCTCCCTCCCTTCCCTTTTCCCTTCCTCCCTTCCCTTTTTCCCCTTTAGTTTTTTTCTCCCTCCCTCCCGTCCTTTTTTCCCCTTTAGTTTTTTCTCCCTCCCTCCCTTCCCTTTTCCCTTCCTCCCTTCCCTTTTTCCCCTTTAGTTTTTTTCTCCCTCCCTCCCGTCCCTTTTTCCCCTTTAGTTTTTTCTCCCTCCCTCCCTTCCCTTTTTCCCCTTTAGTTTTTTTCTCCCTTCCTCCCTTCCCTTTTTCCCTTTAGTTTTTTTCTCCCTTTCTCCCTTCCTCACTTCCCTTTTTCCCCTTTAGTTTTTTTCTCCCTTTCTCCCTTCCTCCCTTCCCTTTTTCCCCTTTAGTTTTTTCTCCCGTTCTCCCTTCCTCACTTCCCTTTTTCCCTTTAGTTTTTTTCTCCCTTCCTCCCTTCCCTTTTTCCCCTTTAGTTTTTTTCTCCCTTCCTCCCTTCCCTTTTTCCCTTTAGTTTTTTCTCCCTCCCTTCCCTTTTTCCCCTTTAGTTTTTTTCTCCCTTCCTCACTTCCCTTTTCCCACTTTATTTTTTTTCTCCCTTTCTCCCTTCCTCCCTTCCATTTTTCCCCTTTAGTTATTTTCTCCCGTTGTCCCTTCCTCACTTCCCTTTTTCCCCTTTAGTTTTTTCTCCCTCCCTCCCTTCCCCTTTTCCCCTTTAGTTTTCTCCCTCCTTCCCTTTTTCCCCTTTAGTTTTTTCTCCTTCCTCCTTCCCTTTTCCCTTTAGTTTTTTTCTCCCTTCCTCCCTTCCCTTTTTCCCTTTAGTTTTTTCTCCCTCCCTTCCCTTTTTCCCCTTTAGTTTTTTTCTCCCTTCCTCCCTTCCCTTTTCCCTTTAGTTTTTTTCTCTCCCTTCCTCCTTCCCTTTTTCCCTTTTCCCTTTAGTTTTTTTCTCCCCCCTCCCTTCCCTTTTTCCCCTTTAGTTTTTTTCTCCCTTCCTCCCTTCCCTTTTTCCCCTTTAGTTTTTTTCTCCCTTTCTCCCTTCCTCACTTCCCTTTTTCCCCATTAGTTTTTTTCTCCCTTTCTCCCTTCCTCCCTTCCCCTTTTCCCCTTTAGTTTTTTCTCCCTCCCTCCCCTTTTTCCCCTTTAGTTTTTTCTCCCTCCCTTCCCTTTTTCCCTCCTTTTAATTTAAGCAGATGCTCCCTGCTCAGGATAATTCCATAATCCTTTGATCTCTGCCATTTTTCATAGAAATTCATTGGAAACAATTGCATGATGGATAGGTGAAATTTAATCAGACAGCTTTGAACGACATTGCTACGTGCCATGGAGGAGAGGAGGAGAGACTGTTCCAGGGAAGGTGGCAGGCAGTGGCAGGAGAGGAGGAGAGACTGTTCCAGGCAAGGTGGCAGACAATGGCAGGAGAGGAGGAGACTGTTCCAGGCAAGGTGGCAGACAATGGCAGGAGAGGAGGAGAGACTGTTTCAGGCAAGGTGGCAGACAATGGCAGGAGAGGAGGAGAGACTGTTCCAGGCAAGGTGGCAGACAGTGGCAGGAAAGGAGGAGAGACTGTTCCAGGCAAGGTGGCAGACAATGGCGGCAGGCAGTGGCAGGAGAGGAGGAGAGACTGTTCCAGGCAAGGTGGCAGACAGTGGCAGGAGAGGAGGAGAGACTGTTCCAGGCAAGGTGGCAGGCAGTGGCAGGAGAGGAGGAGAGACTGTTCCAGGCAAGGTGGCAGACAATGGCAGGAGGGAGGAGAGACTGTTCCAGGCAAGGTGGCAGACAATGGCAGGAGAGGAGGAGAGACTGTTCCAGGCAAGGTGGCAGACAATGGCAGGAGAGGAGGAGAGACTGTTCCAGGCAAGGTGGCAGACAATGGCAGGAGAGGAGGAGAGACTGTTCCAGGCAAGGTGGCAGGCAGTGGCAGGAGAGGAGGAGAGACTGTTCTGGGCAAGGTGGCAGGCAGTGGCAGGAGAGGAGGAGAGACTGTTCTGGGCAAGGTGGCAGGCAGTGGCAGGAGAGGAGGAGAGACTGTTCCAGGCAAGTTGGCAGGCAGTGGCAGGAGAGGAGGAGAGACTGTTCCGGGCAAGGTGGCAGACAGTGGCAGGAGAGGAGGAGAGACTGTTCCAGGCAAGGTGGCAGGGAGTGGCAGGAGAGGAGGAGAGACTGTTCCAGGCAAGGTGGCAGGCAGTGGCAGGAGAGGAGGAGAGACTGTTCCAGGCAAGGTGGCAGGCAGTGGCAGGAGAGGAGGAGAGACTGTTCCGGGCAAGGTGGCAGACAGTGGCAGGAGAGGAGGAGAGACTGTTCCAGGCAAGGTGGCAGGCAGTGGCAGGAGAGGAGGAGAGACTGTTCCAGGCAAGGTGGCAGACAATGGCAGGAGAGGAGGAGAGACTGTTCCAGGCAAGGTGGCAGACAATGGCAGGAGAGGAGGAGAGACTGTTCCAGGCAAGGTGGCAGACAATGGCAGGAGAGGAGGAGAGACTGTTCCAGGCAAGGTGGCAGACAGTGGCAGGAGAGGAGGAGAGACTGTTCCAGGCAAGGTGGCAGACAATGGCAGGAGAGGAGGAGAGACTGTTCCAGGCAAGGTGGCAGACAATGGCAGGAGAGGAGGAGAGACTGTTCCGGGCAAGGTTGCAGACAGTGGCAGGAGAGGAGGAGAGACTGTTCCGGGCAAGGTGGCAGGCAGTGGCAGGAGAGGAGGAGAGACTGTTCCAGGCAAGGTGGCAGACAGTGGCAGGAGAGGAGGAGAGACTGTTCCGGGCAAGGTGGCAGACAGTGGCAGGAGAGAGAAGGGTTGTGGCTGAATGACGCCCCTATGCTGTATGCACTTCCAACGGCCTACATTGTGCGTGTGTGTGTGTTACACAACACAATATTACTGGCTGGCTACTGCAGACGCCAAAGGAAATCAGGTCATGAGGAAGGAACACAAGGAAGGTAAACACAAACAAACTAACAAACAGTCAAACACACCAGGGTTGGGGTCAATTCAAATTGAAGGGAGTCAATTCAGGGAGTTATGTGAATAAAAAATGTAATAAATATTTGAAATAAATGTAGTTGAAAATATATGCTATTTTATAAATTATTGAATTGGAATGCCTTTTTACTTCCTGAATTGACTGACTCCAATTCGAATTGACCCCATCCCCGAAACACACAAACAACAACCAGGCCTGATATACCACCCCAATGCTACAAATGTATCACTACTTCATCATCATCCCTTCTCCACTACCACTGCAATTTACCATCACTGCACCCAGAATAGCCAGCACTCCACCCAGACAGACCATCACCTCACCCAGAGAGACCAGCACTCCACCCAGACAGACCATCTCCTCACTCAGAGAGACCAGCAATCCGCCCAGAGAGACCAGCACTCCGCCCAGAGAGACCAGAACTCCGTCCAGAGAGACCATAACTCCACCCAGAGAGACCAGCACTCCGCCCAGAGAGACCAACACTCCGCCCAGAGACCAGCACTCCACCCAGAGAGACCAGAATTCTGTCCAGAGAGACCAGAACTCCGCCCAGAGAGACCAGCACTCCGCCCAGAGAGACCAGCACTCCGCCCAGAGAGACCAGCACTCCGCCCAGAGAGACCAGAACTCCGTCCAGAGAGACCAGCACTCTGCCCAGAGAGACCAGAACTCCACCCAGAGAGACCAGAACTCCACTCAGATTGGCCAGCAACCCCTGTCTCCATTGTCCCACACTCAATACCCAATCCCACTACCCCTCATGCTGACAGGACAGCACCCCCCCCACCCCATTACCTCACAAGCTGACATGACAGCCCTACACTATTGCACCATTGAGAACAACAGTCCTGCAAATGTCACAAAGGATAGAGCACCCTGCTACAGCCAAGCTAAACCAGATAAGGCATCTCTGATGAACATAATCTGCTAAAATTACTTCTTTGTTATTATCAGAAATACACAACATGGTCAAAGATATGTGGACACCTGCTCGTCGAAAATCTCATTCCAAAATCATGGGCATTAGTATGGAGTTGGTCCCCGTTTTGCTGCTATAACAGCCTCCGCTCTTCTGGGAAGGCTTTCCACTAGATGTTGCAACATTCCTGTGGGCACTTGCTTCCATTCAGCCAGGAGCACATTAGTGAAGATGGACACTGATGTTGGGCGATGGATTTGAGGTCAGGGTTCCGTGTAGGCCAGTCAAGTTCTTCAACACTGTCCTGGACAAACCATTTCTGTATGGACTTCACTTTGTGCATGGGGGTATTTTCATGCTGAAACAGGAAAGGGCCTTCCCCAAAATATTGCCACAAAGTTGGAAGCACAGAATCATCTAGAGTTACATTGTATGCTGTAGAGTTCAATTTTTGTATTATTATTATTGTTATTTTTTTTTTACCTTTATTTAACTAGGCAAGTCAGTTAAGAACAAATTCTTATATTAAATGACGGCCTAGGAACAGTGGGTTAACTGCCTGTTCAGGGGCAGAACGACAGATTTGTACCTTGTCAGCTCGGGGGTTTGAACTTGACTTTCAACCTTCCGGTTACTAGTCCAACGCTCTAACCACTTCACTGGAACTAAGAGGCCCGGGCATAGCCCGAACCATGAAAAATGTAGGTTACGTATGTAACCACGGTTATGTGAGATATATGGATCACTCCAAAATATTGGTATCCCTCCGCAGCAGAGGGAAACATCTGAGGTGAGGATTTATAGATTTACTCCTGTGTACACCTGTGTCACGGCTGTGTTCCGCCCTATATATTGACACCATGGCAGCGACACACGTTCTCTAAATCATCTTTGAGGTGCCTTTAGAGGATTGGAGTGACCCATATATCTCACATAACCATGGTTACATACATAACCTTCATTATGATTCACTATATTGGATCACTCCAATATTTTGGTGTACCCGTACCAGATTTTGTCGGAGCTAGAGCCAGCCGCGAAGTCCCAGCGCAGGATTGATAAGCAGGGGCCGGCAATGTTGAAGGGGGAACCCGGCAAAGTCCCTGGAAGGGGAGGCGACACCCAGGACCGCTGAAACAACCACAGACGGAGGTGCAACATTTACCTGATAGTACCTAGCAAAGGTGCAAGAGGAGGCGCAGCTGGCCGCAGCAGCATTGAATGTGCCACCACAGATCCCAGCACTGGCTTGCCAGCCAGGCAGTATGCTGTCGTAATCGTGTCCACGATCCAGTGAGAGAGCCTCTGCTTTCCCAGGAGTCTCTCACCATAGCAGACAAAGAGCTGGTCTGTGTCACAGACTGTATCTGCTCCACATAGGCAGCCAGTGCCCTCATAGGGCACAGCATGCCGGAGGGAGGCCCAGAGTCCCCCACCACTGCCGGGGGCTCGTAAGCAGACAGGATAAAAGGGATGTTCACATGCCTGTCTGACAGAACCTTCGGGAGGAATGAAGGATTGGGGCAGAGAGATATACTCCTCTCACCGGGGGCCTTCTGGTAGCATTCAGAACTTACCTGAAAGAACATGGAGCTCACCCACCCTCTTCATGGAAGTAATCGCTACCAAGGAAGCCACTTTCATGAAGGCAGACTTCAACGGTTCGAAAGGGGGCTTTGCTAAAGCTGCCAAGACGACATCCAGTTCATAGCTGGACGCAGGCGACAAACACCCTTCATAAACCTGGAGACCAAGGGATGGCGCCCCACTGGCCTGTCCATCCACCCCACATGGCAGGCAAGGTGCCAATGAGAGGCTGAAGGGAACAACCATGAATTTGTAAGCTGTCCCTTTAAAAGCAAATCGGAGCTATTACCAATGAGCTGGGTGAACAGGAACATGGAAGTATGATTCTCTCAAATCCAGGGTCACAAACCACTGGTCCCTGGAGACAGCCAGCAACACCGGGCTTTGGACAGCATGTGGAACCTCAGTACCTTCAAGTACCCAGTGAGGTTACGGAGGTCCAGCATTGGTCGAAACGCTCCATCTCTTTTTTGGACCACAGAACAAGTGGAGTAGAACCCACCTAGCCATTCTGATGTCTCGATCCTGCTGATGGCACCCTTGTCCAGGAGTGAGGAGATCTCCAGCCGCAGGGTTTTCTTCTTCAGGGAGTTGGCAACCATGGTAACACAAAGGCCCCTGAAGGATGGGAGTCAGTACCCCTCGAGCATTGTGGACAACACCCAGTGGGCCTCCACACCCTTCTCCCACCCTTCTCCCTTCTCCCACTTCGCCCCCTTGAGACCGAGAGAAGCGGCTTAGGCCGGGGAAGGGTGTGTCAGGGGTCCTGCCGGGGCCCGCCTCTCCTCTGGTACCCCTGCCGGGGCATCCCAGCATCAGTCGTGGGTTCCGCCCTATAATCTCCCGATCAGGGAGGACCATGGAAGCTATCATGGTGTCCATGGTCGGGTACTCTTGGAGGCCAAGTGACTCTGCTCCCGCAACATAACTCCATGGTCCAGTCTCTGATGTGTGTCGGAAATGCCCCCTGGCAGAAGCCTGGCGGGAAGTCCTCGCGGGACAGCAGAGATGGGGACAGATGGAGAGTCATCACTGTCCACCAGTTTTATGTCCCCCAGAAACAGCCTATCACTGGCCAACAGGGAACCGCTGTTGTTTCCATCAAAGCTATCAACCTCCTGATGCAGGGCATGCAACCTCCGTTCAAGGTGGTCCTAGAGGTGTGACTCCTGCCCCTGTCCAGGACTGGCAGCAGATGGGCTCTGCCTGCGGTGGCTCTGGTCATGCTTTCTGGGAGGGGTACTAGGCCCAGTAGAGGGACTGACAGCTCGCTGGCGCACCACACCTGAGGCAGGGAGCTCATCCCCAGCCTGAGCCTGAGCCTGGCTGACCCACTCGCTCATGGCCTCCAATTGTGCCAGGTGCAGGCATTCTGAGAACACCACACAAAACAGGCATCCAGTGGAGCGCTCCACTGACCTCTCTCCGCGTGGCTCAAACCCAGGCAGGGCATACACTAAGTATGCGCATCCCCAGGGGGATGCCACCATCACACCTGTCACAAAGGGAAGCTATAAGCTCAGCCAAGCCAACAATGTCACAGAGCAGGGGTCCGACGCCCTGGGAGAGCTTATGTCTTGACCCGCTTGGAGGAACAGGAACCGGTGAGGGATAAATGACCCAGTACCACTGCAATACATGGGGAAGATCAATGTAGGAACAACAGGCAGACAAAAAAAACAGCAACCAGGTAATGGATTGATTTATTAGTTTTTTTTGTATTTGTTTTACGTCAGCTGCAATATTACCTAGCCAGTTTAATATCCAAGCAGTAAAAACAGCACCATATGATGGAGTAACTCCGTTAAGGAACTCAAAAGTTAATGTCTCAACATAGTGGAAAGCCCACCATGATACTCTTACACTCTGCAGGGGAAATAACAAGAAAAAACCCTGCAGGGTAATTAGCAGAGAACCCACACCTGTGGTGCGGGGAGCAGCATGTTCAAGCAATTCACAACATACACATAGAACAAGTCGGCAAGTTGTGTAAGGTCAATTACAGTTTGTGGCAGCAAGAGCCACCATACTAGTGGATGCACACGGAGTCGTAGTGTAACGCTAACGAATCACAAGTACGACAAACCACGGGCGGAAGATACAGATCAACCACGCGCAGTGAGTGGATAACTCAAGATGAAGGGCTCGCCATGTGGCCAGCTGCTCCAGGCTGCAAACAGCCAGTGAGTATACTTCCATGCAAAATATTACACTTACCAGTGACTTACCAAGCAAACTTTAGGAAGTTTGTACCTCAAACCATATGGACTACCGCTGAGAAAATGAAAGTGAAAGTGTGTCAGCCATGGGGGTCTGTATATGGGGGTGGACCTCAGCCGTGACACTGGTGTACATGGGAGTAAATCTGTAAATCCTCATCTCGGATGTATCCCTCCGCTGTGGCGTGATACCAATATATCGGAGTGATCCATATAGTGAAACATAACAGCCCCAGACCATTATTCCTCCTCCACTAGGAGGAGGCATCCGCCAAACCCAGATTCGTCCGTCATACTGCCAAATGGTGTGGCGTGATTCCACACTCCAGAGAACGCATTTCCACTGCTCCAGAGTCCAATGGCAGCGAGCTTTACACCACTCCAACCAAATCTTGGCATTGCGCATGGTGATCATAGGCTTGTGTGCGGCTGCTTGGCCATGGAAACCCATTTCATGAAGACCCTGTCGAGCAATTGGTGTGTTGTGCTGGCGTTGCATCCAGAGGCAGTTTGGAACTCGGTAATGAGTGTTGAGAACAGACCGTTTTTAATTGCTACATGCTTCAGCACTCAACGGCTCCTTTCTGTGAGCTTGTGTGGCCTACCACTTCGTGGCTGAGTCGTTGTTGCTCCTAGACATCTCCACTTCACAATAACAGAACTTACAGTTGACCGGGGCAGCTCTAGCAGGGCAGACATTTGACAAACGGAATTGTTGGAAAGCTGGCACCCTATGACGGTACCACGTTGAAAGACACTGAGCTCTTCAGTAAGGCCATTCTGCCAATTTTTGTCTATGGAGATTGCATGGTGATGTGCTCGATTTGATACACCGGTCAGCAAAGGGTGTGGCTTACATAGCCAAATCCACTCATTTGAATGGGTGTCCTTGTACTTTTGCCATGTAGTTCAGTTTTAGATATGCTACCCAGGAAAGGGTTAATCTTAAATAATATTAATATATGAGCCATTTATGAGACTCACATAGACAGTACCATTGATGAAACAACAGTAGGAATACAAGGATATAACATGTATATAAAAGACAGGAATGTCTATGGGGGAGGTGTTGCTGTATATATTCAGAGACATATTCTTGTAAAGCTTAGAGAGGATCTCATGACAAATAAGCTAGAAGTGCTGTGGTTGCAGGTTCACCTTCCTCATCTAAAGCTTCTTCTTTTAGAGTGCTGCTATAGGCCACCAATTGCAAACTGTCAGTATCTGGAGAATATTTGTGTGATGTTAGATAAGGTCTCTGATGCTAATGGATAATTTTTCTTTCTTTGTTACCTGAACATTAACTGGTTATCATCTAGTTCTCCTCTCAAGAGGAAGCTTTTGCTGTGACTAATGCCTGTATCATGACCCAGGTATCACTCATCCAACTAGAGTGTATACCAATAGTGTTGGATCTGTGATATCCACTTGTAATGATCATATCTTCACTAATGCTACATGATCTTTGTTCCAAAGCAATATCGGGTCCACTTGGCTGTAGTGGCCATGACATTGTGGCAATAACAAGGATAGTCAAAGTATCAGAGGAGAGATTATAAGAGATCATAGAAAATGTAAAAGATGTCAAAAATGTATGTTGTTCTGATTTGTATAAGGAGGAGAATCCAGATGTAGCACTTAGTGTATTTGTAAAATGATTCTTTCCAATTGTTGACAAACATGCACCTGTTAAGAAATTAACTGTGAGAACTATTAGAGCCCCATGGATCGATGATGAGTTGAAAAATGATATGGTTCAAAGAAATTATGCAAAAAGTTTGCAAACAAGTCAGGCTACTCAGCTGATTGGTGGACATACTGTCGATTTAGAAATGTCTTGAACAAACTTCACCAAAAACATATTATATTACCAAATCAAGAAATTACATAAAAAACGTTGGGAAAATACTTTGGAGAGCCTTAAATGATATTATGAGCAGAAAACACTATTAATATCCATTGTTCATTGAAGTTGATGGGTCATTTATAACAACACCTTTTGATAAAGCCAAACATTTCAATGACTATTTCATTGGTAAAGTGGACAAAGTGAGAAGTGAAATGATAACATAAAACAGTGAACCATCATAGTTGTGCATTGAAGTTCTACTAATGAAAGAGAAGGATTGCTGTTTTGAATTTGGTCAAGTTTGTGTGGAAGAGGTGGGAAAACGATTGCTATCCATCAATAATGATGAGCTACCAGGTACAGACAACCTAGATGAGAAACTATTGATAATGGTAGCAGGCTATTGCCACTCCTATTTCCATGTCTTTAACCAAAGCCTAAAGGAGTGTATGTGTCCACAGGCTTTGAAAGAAGTAGTTCCACTGCCAAATAATAGTAAAGCACCCTTTGCTGGCTCTAACAGTCAACCAATCAGTTTGCTGCATGTTCTTATTAAACTGATGGAGAAAAATGTTTCAAAGATCAAATCCAATCAAAATCAAATCAAATCAAATGTATTTATATAGCCCTTCGTACATCAGCTGATATCACAAAGTGCTGTACAGAAACCCAGCCTAAAACCCCAAACAGCAAGCAATGCAGTGGCTAGGAAAAACTCCCTAGAAAGGCCAAAACCTAGGAAGAAACCTAGAGAGGAACCAGGCTATGTGGGGTGGCCAGTCCTCTTCTGGCTGTGCCGGGTGGAGATTATAACAGAACATGGCCAAGATGTTCAAATGTTCATAAATGACCAGCATGGTCCAATAACAATAAGGCAGAACAGTTGAAACTAGAGCAGCAGCACGGCCAGGTGGACTGGGGACAGCAAGGAGTCATCATGTCAGGTAGTCCTGAGGCATGGTCCTAGGGCTCAGGTCCGCCGAGAGAGAGAAAGAAAGAGAGAAAGAGAGAATTAGAGAGAACACATCTAAATTTACACAGGACACCGAATAGGACAGGAGAAGTACTCCAGATATAACAAACTGACCCTAGCCCCCCGACACATAAACTACTGCAGCATAAATACTGGAGGCTGAGACAGGAGGGGTCAGGAGACACTGTGGCCCCATACGAGGACACCCCCGGACAGGGCCAAACAGGAAGGATATAACCTCACCCACTTTGCCAAAGCACAGCCCCCACACCACTAGAGGGATATCTTCAACCACCAACTTACCATCCTGAGACAAGGCTGAGTATAGCCCACAAAGATCTCCGCCACGGCACAACCCAAAGGGGGGTCGCCAACCCAGACAGGATGATCACATCAGTGACTCAACCCTACCAGGGACGGTATGAGAGAGCCCCAGTAAGCCAGTGACTCAGCCCCTGTAATAGGGTTAGAGGCAGAGAATCCCAGTGGAAAGAGGGGCCAGGCAGAGACAGCAAGGGCGGTTCGTTGCTCCAGAGCCTTTCCGTTCACCTTCCCACTCCTGGGCCAGATTACACTCAATCATATGACCCACTGAAGAGATGAGTCTTCAGTAAAGACTTAAAGGTTGAGACCGAGTTTGCGTCTCTGACATGGGTCGGCAGACCGTTCCATAAAAATGGAGCTCTATATGAGAAAGTCCTGCCTCCAGCTGTTTGCTTAGAAATTCTAGGGACTATTAGGAGGCCTGCGTCTTGTGACCGTAGCGTACGTGTAGGTATGTACGGCAGGACCAAATCAGAGACATAGGTAGGAGCAAGCCCATGTAATGCTTTGTAGGTTAGCAGTAAAACCTTTGAAATCAGCCCTTGCTTTGACAGGAAGCCAGTGTAGGGAGGCTAGCACGTGAGTAATATGATCAATTTTTTGGGTTCTAGTCAGGATTCTAGCAGCCGTATTTAGCAATAACTGAAGTTTATTTAGTGCTTTATCCGGGTAGCCGGAAAGTAGAGCTTTACAGTAGTCTAACCTAGAAGTGACAAAAGCATGGATTAATTTTTCTGCATCATTTTTGGACAGAAAGTTTCTGATTTTTGCAATGTTACGTAGATGGAAAAAAGCTAACTATTGACTTTCAGAATGCGTATAGGGAAGGGCACTCAATTTGTACTGCACTTACTCAGATGTCTGGCTGAAATAAATAATAATACGATGATAGTTGGAGCTGTATTGTTAGGTTTTCATGTTATTGATCATAATTTGTTCTTGAAAAAACCCACTTGTTCTGTCTTTACATCACCTGCCATCACATGGTTGGAGAGTTACTTACCCAATAGAACCCAGAAAGTGTTCTTCAATGGAAGCTTCTCTAACATCAGATATGTACAGTGTGGTATCCCTTAGGGCAGTTGCCTTGGGCCGTTACTCTTTTCTATTTTACAAATGATTTGCCACTTGTCTTACAAGAAGCTAAAATTACTATGTCTGCTGATGATTGCACACTCTACACATCAGCACCTACAGCCTGGGAGCTCACTGAGACTCTTAGCAAGGAGTTACAGTCAGTGTTAGAATCAGTAATTAACAATAAACTGGTCTTAGATACATATTAACCAAAATCATTGTATTTGGTTAAAAGCATTATCTTAGACCTCAACGGGAGTTTTGCGTAAAGGGTTTGACCATTGAAGAAGTTGAACTCCTTGTAGTAACATTGGATGGTCAATTATCATGGTCAAGTCAATTTGACAAAGTTGTTGTGAAGATGGGGAAACCCAAAGCTACCCAGTGGCTTCCCTGTTTCATCTATTGCTGTTCACTGGACCCTATGATCACTTGGCTACATAGCTGATGCCTGTTGCACTGTTCATTAATCACTGTACTCCATTTTGTTTATTTTTTTGTTTATCTGTCGGCCCCAGCCTCGAACTCAGGCCCTGTGTGTAGCTAACTGACCCTCTCTGCCCATTCATCGCCATTTTACCTGTTGTTGTTGTTGTTATCTTAGCTGATTAGCTGTTGTTGTCTTAGCTAGCTCTCCCAACCAATCACTTCTGTAACCGAAAAAGTTTTGGTTTCATGCATGTTAACATTAGAAGCCTCCTCCTTAAGTTTGTTTTACTCAATTCTTTAGCACACTCCGCCAACCCTGATGTCCTTGCCGTGTCTGAATCCTGGTTTTGGAAGGCCACCAAAAATTATGAGATTTCCATCCCCAACTACAGCATTTTCCTTCAAGATAGAACGGCCAAAGGGGGAGACGCCTCCCAGGGATCACTAACAGGTTAAACGCTAGTAAAAACTAAATGCATGCTTTTCAACCTATCGCTGCCCACAACGGCCCACCCGACTAGCATCACTACTCTGGACAGTTCTGACTTAGAATATGTGGACAACTACAACTACCTATGTGTCTGGCTAGACTGTAAACTCTCCTTCCAGACACATAATAAACATCTCCCAATCAAAAATTAAATCTAGAATCAGCTTCCTATTTAGCAACAAAGCCTCCTTAACTCACACTGTCAAACATACCCTCGTAAAACTGGCTATCCTACCAATCCTCGACTTCGGCGATGTCATTTACAAAATAGCCTCCAACACTCTACTCAGCAAACTGGATGCAGTCTATCACAGTGCCATCCGTTTTGTCACCAAAGCCCCATATACCACCCACCATTGCGACCTGTATGCTCTCGTCGGCTGGCCCTCGCTACATATTTGTCACCAAACCCACTGGCTCCAGGTCATCTATAAGTCTTTGCTAGGTAAAGCTCCGCCTTATCTCAGCTCACTGGTCACGATAACAACACCCACCCGTAGCACATGCTCCAGCAGGTACATCTCACTGGTCACCCCCAAAGCCAACACTTCCTTTGGCCACCTTTCCTTCCAGTTCTCTGCTGCCAATGACTGGAACAAATTGCAAAAATTGCTGAAGGTGGAGAAGTGTATTTCTCTCACTAACTTTAAACATCAGCTCTCTGTGCAACTAACCGATCGCTGCACCTGTACATAGCCATCTGTAAATAGCCCATCCAATCTACCTACCTCATCCCCATATTGTTCTTATTTACTTTTTGCTCTTCTGCACACCAGTATTTCTACTTGCATATCTTCATCTGCACATCCATCACTCCAGTGTTATTTGCTAAATTGTAATTACTTCGCTACTATGGCCTATTTATTGCCTCACCTCCTCACGCCATTTGCACACAATGTATATAGATTTCTTTTTTTTTTCTATTGTTTTATTGACTGTACGTTTGTTTATCCCATGTGTAACTCTGTGTTGTTGTTTGTGTCGCACTGCTTTGCTTTATCTTGGCCAAGTCACAATTGTAAATGATAACTTGTTCTCAACTAGACTACCTGGTTAAATAAATGTGAAATAAAAATAATAAAAACAAGTCTTATTGACAGTTGTTGTGAAGATGGGGAGAAGATATCATGGTCAAGTCATATTGATAAATGTTGTTGTGAAGATGGGGAGAAGATATCATGGTCAAGACATATTGATAAATGTTGTTGTGAAGATGGGGAGAAGTTATCATGGTCAAGACATATTGATAAATGTTGTTGTGAAGATGGGGAGAAGATATCATGGTCAAGACATATTGATAAATGTTGTTGTGAAGATGGGGAGAAGATATCATGGTCAAGACATATTGATAAATGTTGTTGTGAAGATGGGGAGAAGATATCATGGTCAAGTCATATTGATAAATGTTGTTGTGAAGATGGGGAGAAGATATCATGGTCAAGTCATATTGATAAATGTTGTTGTGAAGATGGGGAGAAGATATCATGGTCAAGACATATTGATAAATGTTGTTGTGAAGATGGGGAGAAGATATCATGGTCAAGACATATTGATAAATGTTGTTGTGAAGATGGGGAGAAGATATCATGGTCAAGTCATATTGATAAATGTTGTTGTGAAGATGGGGAGAAGATATCATGGTCAAGACATATTGATAAATGTTGTTGTGAAGATGGGGAGAAGATATCATGGTCAAGACATATTGATAAATGTTGTTGTGAAGATGGGGAGAAGATATCATGGTCAAGACATATTGATAAATGTTGTTGTGAAGATGGGGAGAAGTTATCATGGTCAAGACATATTGATAAATGTTGTTGTGAAGATGGGGAGAAGTTATCATGGTCAAGACATATTGATAAATGTTGTTGTGAAGATGGGGAGAAGTTATCATGGTCAAGACATATTGATAAATGTTGTTGTGAAGATGGGGAGAAGTTATCATGGTCAAGACATATTGATAAATGTTGTTGTGAAGATGGGGAGAAGATATCATGGTCAAGACATATTGATAAATGTTGTTGTGAAGATGGGGAGAAGTTATCATGGTCAAGACATATTGATAAATGTTGTTGTGAAGATGGGGAGAAGATATCATGGTCAAGTCATATTGATAAATGTTGTTGTGAAGATGGGGAGAAGATATCATGGTCAAGACATATTGATAAATGTTGTTGTGAAGATGGGGAGAAGTTATCATGGTCAAGTCATATTGATAAATGTTGTTGTGAAGATGGGGAGAAGTTATCATGGTCAAGTCATATTGATAAATGTTGTTGTGAAGATGGGGAGAAGTTATCATGGTCAAGTCATATTGATAAATGTTGTTGTGAAGATGGGGAGAGGTATGTCTGTTATAATAAGAGGCTCTGTGTTTTTGACAGAAAGATCAACTGTACTTGTTCAGACTCTGATTTTGTCCCATCTTTATTATTGGTCAGGTGTAGAAAAGAAAGGCCCAGAAAAGTTGTTTCACAGTGCCTCTCCTCTTTCGAAATACCTAATTTACCTGTACTGTATATTAGAATATGAATATGTATATATGAATAGTGTGTGTCTTTCCAATGTGTATATATGAATTGTGTTTCTCTATTTTTATCCAATGTAAAAAACACTATTTTAAATTTCACTGCATAGGACCAAATCCAGGTGGTTGGTCACATTTGTTGATACCTTTTTTTATCAACGTCATCCTTGCGGGAGGATCTAAAGTAGATGTATTTCTATGTGGCTGCAGTCTTTTATTTATTGCCAATGTAATTTGTTTTCAAGTGCTGTTATGGGGTCGAGTTCTTGTTTTTCCAACCAGACTGTCCCTTTTCTCCAGGACACAAATGACTCATTGTGAACCAGGAGACCGACCTTGATCCGTTTAAATGGAATGAAATACGAATTATCTGTTAAATCAAATCAAATCAAATCAAATCAAATCAAATTTTATTTGTCACATACACATGGTTAGCAGATGTTAAATGCGAGTGTAGCGAAATGCTTGTGCTTCTAGTTCCGACAATGCAGTGATAACCAACAAGTAATCTAACTAACAATTCCAAAACTACTGTCTTATACACAGTGTAAGGGGATAAGGAATATGTACATAAGGATATATGAATGAGTGATGGTACAGAGCAGCATACAGTAGATGGTATCGAGTACAGTATATACATATGAGATGAGTGTGTAGACAAAGTAAACAAAGTGGCATAGTTAAAGTGGCTAGTGATACATGTGTTACATAAGGATGCAGTCGATGATGTAGAGTACAGTATATACATATGCATATGAGATGAATAATGTAGGGTAAGTAACATTATATAAGGTAGCATTGTTTAAAGTGGCTAGTGATATATTTACATAATTCCCATCAATTCCCATTATTAAAATGGCTGGAGTTGGGTCAGTGTCAATGACAGTGTGTTGGCAGCAGCCACTCACACTGTTAGTGGTGGCTGTTTAACAGTCTGATGGCCTTGAGATAGAAGCTGTTTTTCAGTCTCTCGGTCCCAGCTTTGATGCACCTGTACTGACCTCGCCTTCTGGATGATAGCGGGGTGAACAGGCAGTGGTTCGGGTGGTTGATGTCCTTGATGATCTTTATGGCCTTCCTGTAACAACGGGTGGTGTAGGTGTCCTGGAGGGCAGGTAGTTTGCCCCGGTGATGCGTTGTGCAGTCCTCACTACCCTCTGGAGAGCCTTACGGTTGAGGGCGGAGCAGTTGCCGTACCAGGCGGTGATACAGCCCGCCAGGATGCTCTCGATTGTGCATCTGTAGAAGTTTGTGAGTGCTTTTGGTGACAAGCCGAATTTCTTCAGCCTCCTGAGGTTGAATAGGCGCTGCTGCGCCTTCTTCACGACGCTGTCAGTGTGAGTGGACCAATTCAGTTTGTCTGTGATGTGTATGCCGAGGAACTTAAAACTAGCTACCCTCTCCACTACTGTTCCATCGATGTGGATAGGGGTGTTCCCTCTGCTGTTTCCTGAAGTCCACAATCATCTCCTTAGTTTTGTTGACGTTGAGTGTGAGGTTATTTTCCTGACACCACACTCCGAGGGCCCTCACCTCCTCCCTGTAGGCCGTCTCGTCGTTGTTGGTAATCAAGCCTACCACTGTTGTGTCGTCCGCAAACTTGATGATTGAGTTGGAGCGTGCGTGGCCACGCAGTCGTGGGTGAACAGGGAGTACAGGAGAGGGCTCAGAACGCACCCTTGTGGGGCCCCCGTGTTGAGGATCAGCGGGGAGGAGATGTTGTTGCCTACCCTCACCACCTGGGGCGGCCCGTCAGGAAGTCCAGTACCCAGTTGCACAGGGCGGGGTCGAGACCCAGGGTCTCGAGCTTGATGACGAGCTTGGAGGGTACTATGGTGTTGAATGCCGAGCTGTAGTCGATGAACAGCATTCTCACATAGGTATTCCTCTTGTCCAGGTGGGTTAGGGCAGTGTGCAGTGTGGTTGAGATTGCATCGTCTGTGGACCTATTTGGGCGGTAAGCAAATTGGAGTGGGTCTAGGGTGTCAGGTAGGGTGGAGGTGATATGGTCCTTGACTAGTCTCTCAAAGCACTTCATGATGACGGAAGTGAGTGCTACGGGCGGTAGTCGTTTAGCTCAGTTACCTTAGCTTTCTTGGGAACAGGAACAATGGTGGCCCTCTTGAAGCATGTGGGAACAGCAGACTGGTATAGGGATTGATTGAATATGTCCGTAAACACACCGGCCAGCTGGTCTGCGCATGCTCTGAGGGCGCGGCTGGGGATGCCGTCTGGGCCTGCAGCCTTGCGAGGTTAACACGTTTAAATGTCTTACTCACCTCGGCTGCAGTGAAGGAGAGACCGCATGTTTCCGTTGCAGGCCGTGTCAGTGGCACTGTATTGTCCTCAAAGCGGGCAAAAAGTTATTTAGTCTGCCTGGGAGCAAGACATCCTGGTCCGTGACTGGGCTGGATTTCATCTTGTAGTCCGTGATTGACTGTAGACCCTGCCACATGCCTCTTGTGTCTGAGCCGTTGAATTGAGATTCCACTTTGTCTCTGTACTGACGCTTAGCTTGTTTAATAGCCTTGCGGAGGGAATAGCTGCACTGTTTGTATTCAGTCATGTTGCCAGACACCTTGCCCTGATTAAAAGCAGTGGTACGCGCTTTCAGTTTCACGCGAATGCTGCCATCAATCCACGGTTTCTGGTTAGGGAATGTTTTTATCGTTGCTATGGGAACGACATCTTCGACGCACGTTCTAATGAACTCGCACACCGAATCAGCGTATTCGTCAATATTCCCATCTGACGCAATACGAAACATGTCCCAGTCCACGTGATGGAAGCAGTCTTGGAGTGTAGAGTCAGCTTGGTCTGACCAGCGTTGGACAGACCTCAGCGTGGGAGCCTCTTGTTTTAATTTCTGCCTGTAGGCAGGGATCAGCAAAATGGAGTCGTGGTCAGCTTTTCCGAAAGGGGGCGGGGCAGGGCCTTATATGCGTCGCGGAAGTTAGAGTAACAATGATCCAAGGTTTTACCACCCCTGGTTGCGCAATCGATATGCTGATAAAATTTAGGGAGTCTTGTTTTCAGATTGGCTTTGTTAAAATCCCCAGCTACAATGAATGCAGCCTCCGGATAAATGGTTTCCAGTTTGCAAAGAGTTAAATAAAGTTCGTTCAGAGCCATCGATGTGTCTGCTTGGGGGGGATATATACGGCTGTGATTATAATCGAAGAGAATTCTCTTGGAAGATAATGCGGTCTACATTTGATTGTGAGGAATTCTAAATCAGGTGAACAGAAGGATTTGAGTTCCTGTATGTTTCCTTCATCACACCATGTCCCGTTAGTCATGAGGCATACGCCCCCGCCACTCTTCTTACCAGAGAGATGTTTGTTTCTGTCCGCGCGATGCGTGGAGAAACCCGTTGGCTGTACCGCCCTGGATAGCGTCTTCCCAGTAAGCCATGTTTCCGTAAAGCAAAGAACGTTACAGTCTCTGATGTCCCTCTGGAATGCCACCCTTGCTCGGATTTCATCAACCTTGTTGTCGAGAGACTGGACATTGGCAAGAAGAATACTGGGAAGTGGTGCGCGATGTGCCCTTTTTCGGAGTCTGACCAGAACACCGCCGCGTTTCCCTCTTTTTCGTAGTCGTTTCCTTGGGTCGCTGCAAGCGATCCATTCCGTTGTCCTGTTTGTAAGGCAGAACACAGGATCCGCGTCGCGGAAAACATATTCTTGGTCGTACTGATGGTGAGTTGACGCTGATCTTATATTCAGTAGTTCTTCTCGACTGTATGTAATGAAACCTAAGATGACCTGGGGTACTAATGTAAGAAATAACACGTAAAAAACAAAAAACTGCATAGTTTCCTAGGAACGCGAAGCGAGGCGGCCATCTCAGTCGGCGCCGGAATGTAGTTAGCATTCATGTGCGGCTGCATTTTAAAGGCCACCCTATTCCCTATATTGTGCACTTCTTTAGACCAGAGCTTATGGTGCTCAGGATAACCCCGGGTCAATAGTAGTGCACTATAAAGGGAAGGTGTCATTTGGGATGCAGATAGGGTTTTCTAAGGCTTGAGATTGTAGTCCACCATCCATCCTCATAATAAAATGAAATATGATTTTATTATGATGATCACGTGATGGTCATGTGACATTCTATCCTGTTGTGGTCCCTCAGGCGGGAATGTCAGTAGCACTGTGGTGTTATAAACTTGCGATTCTGCGTCATTTCGCCTCCGCTCACGGTGACCCCCATGCGCAGTAACACACCAGAGCCTGAGCACAGCTGCACATCCAGAAAAACACCTCATTCTCTCCTATTCTCTCCTGTTCTCTCTCCTGTTCTCTCTCTCTCTCTCTCTCTCTCAATTCAATTCATGGGGCTTTTCTCATCGCTCTCTCTCTCTCTCTTTAGCTCTTTCTTTCTCTCTCTCCTCCCCTATCTCTCTCAGCTCTCTCTCTCTCTCTACTCCCCCCTCTCTCTATATATATATATATCACCCTCCCTCTCTCTGACCCCTCATACCCCCTCTCTCTCTCTCGCTCTCTCTCTCTCCTCCTCTCCTCTACTTTTCTTCAGTGAACCTCTCGTAAAGTGTTTTATGTAGTAGAGTTAATGCAGTTGTTATTTTCAGGTCGCTAGTTAAATACATAAAAGTGTAATTACTTGTGAATGGTTCCCTGGCTGTATTTCACTCTGTCCCAGTGTTAACAGCATTGAAATACCACCCCCATTCCTAGGAGATTTATGTAGGGTCCTCTTCCCCCTGACCTTGTGTTAAGATATGGTATAAATGGGGTAAATTAACTACCTAACTACTCAAGATAAGACCCAGATGCAGACAGCTAGAGTCCCAGATCTCTTTTGACCCAAACAGGGGGCAGGCAAAAGACAGGTCAAAGGCAGGCAGAGGTCTGTAATCCAGGGCAGAGTCAATAAGGTACATGACAAGACGAACTGGCAACAGACAGAGAATACAGGTATAAATACACTGGGGATAATGAGGAAGATGGATGACACCTAGAGGGGGGTGGAGAGAAGCACAAAGACAGGTGAAACAGATCAGGGTGTGACAGTCTATTCTGTCTCCTTTTTTAGGTGATGAGTGTTTATTACTCAGATTTATAACATTTTGTTAATCTAATATATAACAGTGTGTCTTGTTGAGATCTTGTAGCATGTTTTATAATATAGAATTCATATGGATATTTGTATACATTTGCTACCATTTATGTACTGTAGTGTTTTTTCTAAGGAACATAAACATTTTGTCCCTTGAAAACATGCTCAGTTCATAAATATAAGGTCATATGGTCAAAGGTTAGTGATGTCACAGCCCTCAACCTCAGAGTGCATAGGGTGAAGATGCCCCTAGATGCTGATCTTGGCTCAGTTTTGCCTTTTCCCATTAGGAGTTTGGGGGGGCTGATCCTTGATCTGTACCTAGGGAAAACTTCACCCTGGATCCAATATAGCTCACTACCTCAAAGAAGAATAGGATGCCATTGAAGCCCTGACCCTGTCTGGACACACTGAGTGAGACATAGAAATACAATCACACAATATTTACTTAAATGAAAATTGTGCTTTCTAGTAATTATATCTCTACAGAGTGAGACCGTAAAGTTCAGCTGTACTAACATGCATATTAGGTAAGGTATGGAAGCTATAGCCGGGCTGGCCGAGTGGGTCGGGAAGTTTAACTGTACTGGCATGCATACAAAGTGACACACACACACATACCTGGGCTGTGCAGTGGGCACCGTGCCTCTGATTCATGGGTAGCCAGCTGTCTGCAGTGGGCACAGGGCACCCTACCACCTCTACTGAGTGCCACAGAGACTCACCATAGCTGGCAGCTGTCTAGCGTCGGCATCGGGCTATGGGCACCACCTCCATAGCATACCACAGAGGCTCTCCCTGCAGCACGTTAGGGGGTACTGGGCACCACCTCCTCTACTGTGTGACACAAAGACACACCCTGGCCTGGCCTGTAGCAGCTGTCTGCCTCTGGTTGGGTTAGTAGATAGTTACTTGAATTGTTACTGAGTCTGTATATAATCTTTAGAGCATCTGCAGATGGAATATCCAAGTGTTACCGGAAATCCTACATGAGCTCTTACAAGAAAAACACCATTAGAATAGCAATACATTTCAGAACAAGTGTGATTGTTGCAAGTGGGATAGAAAGGATCACTTGTAAACAAATAAGAATAATACTGTAAATCCCTTGCTGAAATACTGGGGAAAGTTAAATCCAGATGACGCATGTATATGTCTCTTCTTTAGCCACTACGTCCTCACTTGGAATATCGATTTAGTATGTGGTCTCATCAGTGGAGGCTGCGGCGGGGAGGACGGCTCATAATAATGTCTGGAACGGAGCAAATGGAATGGCATCTAACACTTGGAAATCATGTGTTCCATTAATTTGATTCCATTCCAGCGATTCCACTCCAGCCATTACCATGAGCCTGTTCCCCAATTAAGGTGCCATCAACCTCCTGTGGGTAACGTCTAGTTTTAGTGGTTGTATTAGAATGAAGTCACATCTAGTTGTCACAATGGTGGTTGTATTAGTGTTCTTGGCACAGTTCTGTAAGCGCTCTGTGGTTTTGTTTCCAACAATGTTCCCAACAATGGTTATAAACTCAAAAAGACATTAGGTTTTGAACTGTCCCGTCCCTCCTCCACTCCGGTACAATGGCAGTATAGTTCTCAAGTCTTCCTATATCGTCGCCCACCAATTTAGATAATTTATGACCAAGCCAAGGTCTTCCTGTGTAGATAAGCATTCTAGCCAGTCTGACGATAAGTTAATTCGTTTCTACCAAGGAACAGACAGTCATTGTTCTAATTCTTGATTATAATTACACACATTATATTCAGTACTAGGATTAAAAGAAAATTCATACATCTATACAGTAACATAATAGTATTCTGATTAGTCAGTCCTGATTGAAATGTATACATAATTAGTCATTATTGTTAAAAAAAATCCCTTAACACCTAGCCAGTCTCCAGACCTGAACCCAATAGAAAATCTTTGGAGGGAGCTAAAAGTACATATTGCCCAGCGACAGCCCCGAAACCTGAAGGTCTGTATGGAGGAGTGGGCCAAAAGCCCTGCTGCAGTGTGTGCAAACCTGGTCAAGAACGACAGGAAACGTATGATCTCTGTAATTGCAAACAAAGGTCTCTGTACAAAATATTAAGTTCTGCTTTTTATTTTTTATATGTTTTATTTCTTTCACCTTTATTTAACCAGGTAGGCTAGTTGAGAACACCTTTATTTAACCAGGTAGGCTAGTTGAGAACACCTTTATTTAACCAGGTAGGCTAGTTGAGAACACCTTTATTTAACCAGGTAGGCTAGTTGAGAACACCTTTATTTAACCAGGTAGGCTAGTTGAGAACACCTTTATTTAACCAGGTAGGCTAGTTGAGAACACCTTTATTTAACCAGGTAGGCTAGTTGAGAACACCTTTATTTAACCAGGTAGGCTAGTTGAGAACACCTTTATTTAACCAGGTAGGCTAGTTGAGAACACCTTTATTTAACCAGGTAGGCTAGTTGAGAACACCTTTATTTAACCAGGTAGGCTAGTTGAGAACAAGTTCTCATTTACAACTGTGACCTGGCCAAGATAAAGCATCGCAGTGTGGACAGACAACACAGAGTTACACATGGAGTAAACAATTAACAAGTCAATAACACAGTAGAAAAAAAGAGAGTTTATATACATTGTGTGCAAAAGGCATGAGGAGGTAGGCGAATAATTACAATTTAGCAGATTAACACTGGAGTGATAAATGATCAGATGGTCATGTGCAGGTAGAGATACTGGTGTGCAAAAGAGCAGAAAAGTAAATAAATAGAAACAGTATGGGGATGAGGTAGGTAAATTGGGTGGGCTATTTACCAATGGACTATGTACAGCTGCAGCGATCGGTTAGCTGCTCAGATAGCAGATGTTTAAAGTTGGTAAGGGAGATAAAAGTCTCCAACTTCAGCGATTTTTGCAGTTCGTTCCAGTCACAGGCAGCAGAGAACTGAAAGGAAAGGTGGCCAAATGAGGTGTTGGCTTTGGGGGTGACCAGAGGCAGCTGTCAATCGTTGTCCCTGATTGAAAACCAGACTTAGGCAGCCTGTTTTCACCCTTGAGTTGTGGGTGTTTAGTGTGTTTTGCACCTGACAGAGCTGTTTCGGTTTAGCTTTTTTTGGTTCTTTGTTTGATAGTGTTCAGTTTAAATAAATAACATGAACAAGTTCCACGCTGCGCTTTGGTCCTCACCTTCTTCCACCGACGACCGTTACACCTTTATTTAATCAGGTAGGCTAGTTGAGAACAAATTCTAATTTGTAACTGCGACCTGGCCAGATAAAGCAGTTTGACACATACAACAACACAAAGTTACACATGGAATAAACAAACATACAATCAATAATCCAGTAGAAAAATCTATGTACAGCATGTGCAAATGAGGTAGGATAAGAGAGGGAAGGCAATAAATAGGCCATGGTGGCAAAGTAATTATAATAAAGCAATTAAAAACTGGAATGGTAGATGTGCAGAAGATGAATGTGCAAGTAGAGATAATGGGGTGCAAAGGAGCAAGATAAATAGATAAATACAGTATGGGGATGAGGTAGTTTGGATGGGCTATTAACAGATGAGATACTGTATGTACATGTGCAGTGATCTGTGGGATGCTCTGACAGCTGATGCTTAAAGCTAGTGAGGGAGGTAAGAGTCTCCAGCTTCAGAGATTTTTGCAGTTCGTTCCAGTCATTGGCAGCAGAAAACTGGAAGGAGAGGCGGCCAAAGGAAGAATTGGCTTTGGGGGTGACCAGTGAGATATACCTGCTGGAGCATGTGCTATGGGTTGGTGCTGCTATGGTGACCAGTGAGCTGAGATAAGGTTAGGCTTTTCCTAGCAGAGACTTGTAGATGACCTGGAGCCAGTGGGTTTGGCGATGAGTATGAAGCGAGGGCCAGCCAACAAGCGCATACAGGTCACAGTGGTGGGTGGTATATGGGACTTTAGTGACAAAACGGATGGCACTGTGATAGACTGCATCCAATTTGTTGAGTGTTGGAGGCTATTTTGAACAGTGGGGAGAACAAGTATTTGATACACTGACGATTTTGCAGGTTTTCCTTCTTACAAAGCATGTAGAGGTCTATAATTTTTTATCATAGGTACACTTCAACTGTGAGAGATGGAATCTAAAACAAAAATCCAGAAAATCACATTGTATGATTTTTAAGTAATTAATTTGCATTTTATTGCATGACATAAGTATTTGATACATCAGAAAAGCAGAACTTAATATTTGGTACAGAAACCTTTGTTTGCAATTACAGAGATCATATGTTTCCTGTAGGTCTTGACCAGGTTTGCACACACTGCAGCAGGGATTTTGGCCCACTCCTCCATACAGACCTTCTCCAGATCCTTCAGGTTTCGGGGCTGTCGCTGGGCAATACGGACTTTCAGCTCCCTCCAAAGATTGTATATTGGGTTCAGGTCTGGAGACTGGCTAGGCCACTCCAGGACCTTGAGATGCTTCTTACGGAGCCACTCATTAGTTGCCCTGGCTGTGTGTTTTGGGTCGTTGTCATGCTGGAAGACCCAGTCACGACCCATCTTCAATGCTCTTACTGAGGGAATGAGGTTGCTGGCCAAGATCCTGCGATGCATGACCCCATCCATCCTCCCCTCAATATGGTGCGGTCGTCCTGTCCCCTTTGCAGAAAAGCATCCCCAAAGAATGATGTTTTAACCTCCATGCTTCACGGTTGGGATGGTGTTCTTGGGGTTGAACTCATCCTACTTCTTCCTCCAAACACGGCGAGTGGAGTTTAGACCAAAAAGCTCTATTTTTGTCTCATCAGACCACATGACCTTCTCCCATTCCTCCTCTGGATCCTCCAGATGATCATTGGCAAACTTCAGACGGGCCTGGTCATGCGCTGGCTTGAGCAGGGGGACCTTGCGTGTGCTGCGGGATTTTAATCCATGACGGCGTAGTGTGTTACTAATGGTTTTCTTTGAGACTGTGGTCCCAGCTCTCTTCAGGTCATTGACCAGGTCCTGCCGTGTAGTTCTGGGCTGATCCCTCAACTTCCTCATGATCATTGATGCCCCATGAGGTGAGATCTTGCATGGAGCCCCAGACCGAGGGTGATTGGGGCGGCAGGGTAGCCTAGTGGTTAGAGCATTGGACTAGTAACCAAAAGGTTGCAAGTTCAAATCCCCGAGCTGACAAGGTACAAAATCTGCCGTTCTGCCCCTGAACAGGCAGTTAACCCACTGTTCCTAGGCCGTCATTGAAGTCAAGAAATGAGAGCACCTGGGGAGTAGGAGTGGAGCTAGGCACTGCAGGTCCTGGATTAACCTCTAATGTAGATTAACCTCTACATTACTCGAGGAACAGAGGAGAAATAGGATAAGGGTAGGGCTAAAGGCTATAAGAACTGGCCGTCTAGCACGTTTGGAACAGAGAGTATAAGGAACAGGTTTCTGGGCACGATAGCATAGATTAAAGGCATAATGTACAGACAAAGTTATGGTAGGAAGAGAGTACATTGGAGGTAAACTTAGGCATTTAGTATTGCACAAGAATGATACATTTATGGATTTTTTTCAAGGTATTGTTTTCTCTTTGTTAATTTATCATGTTAATACTTTCACGTAACAATAATGGAGGGAATTTGTGGTGTATGAGGCAGGTTTGGAAAACACACACACACACACACACACGTGCACACACACACACACGTGTGCACACACACACACACACACATGCACACACACACACACACACACACACACACACACACACACACACACACACACACACACACACACACACACACACACACACACACACACACACACACACACACACACACACACGGTCTTGTACAGCTAACCTTGTGGGGACACAGAATTCAGTCCCCATTCAAAATCCTATTTTCAATTACCCGTAACCCTAAACCTATCCCTAACCCGTACTCTTACCCTCGCCTTAACCCTAATCTTAACCCAAAAACCTAACCTTAACCCTAACCATAAACCTATCCCTAGCCCCTAACCCTAACCCTAAAACTGACCTTAGCTCCAAACCCTATCCCTTATTGTAATTCTAGCACTAATTTTAACCTTAACCCTAAACCCTCTAGAAAAAGCATTTCACCTTGTGGGGACTAACAAAATGTCCCCAGTTGGTGAACTGTTTGTTAGTTTACCATTATTGTGGGGACTTCTGATCCCCACAAGAATAGTTAAACACGTCCACACACACACCCACACTAGAATGACCTAACATTAAACATACATGTAGAGCTTCTGCGCTGAATGATCTTCACCGTATCATTTTATTGGATAGCACAATAACAACAAGATAATGATTTGCATCCTTTCTAAAGAGGCCATTAATGCCTTTTCCAATTCCAACTACTCGATCCGCACGAGCCAAGTTTCATATCTGCCTCCCAGAGTTAATACAATTCATCGCCACTCTGCAATTAAAAAACAGAAGGAGCATTTACCCCTTGGAATAATTGGCTGCATACATTTGTTCTGCTTTCTTACATTTCTTATTATTTTCCTCCGATGGTCTGCTTTGAATGGAGGGAGTAGGGGAGGAAGGGAGGGAGGCTGAAGAGATGTTTTGCCATACCATTGTAGTGTAAAGATGTGTGTGTGTGTGTGGTTGGCTCAGGGGAACAGGCATAGCTGGGAACACAGGCTCAGTGAATTGGCTAATTAAGAGTCCATTCTCAACCCACTAAACAATCAACAGAGGCCTCCGCTACAAGCTGCACACACGCACACACACGCACGCACGCACGCACGCACGCACGCACGCACGCACGCACGCACGCACGCACGCACGCACGCACGCACGCACGCACGCACGCACGCACGCACGCACGCACGCACGCACGCACGCACGCACGCACGCACGCACACACACACACACACACACACACACACACACACACACACACACACACACACACACACACACACACACACACACACACACACACACACACACACACACACACACACACACACACACACACATACATACACAGAGGTGTAGTGTGCACCGTTAGATATGAGAAAACACCAACATACACCAACTTCCAGCAACTACCAGCACAGTGTGTAGCAGGCCATGGTAGGTACTGGAATCAAAAGCACACAGTATACTATGTATGAGAGTTAGGACTGTTTTCTTTTACAGTACTTCTGTTGGTATGTTTTGTCTTTAGATTTGATTATATTAGATTGAGTTTATTATGTACAGGGACACAGATGTAGTTGTAGGTTACAGAATGTAATGACAAAATGTTGATAGTAACAATAATAATAATAGTAATAACAATAATATACACATTTACTACTGTAGCAATGATAAATTACCATTGGGTGGTGGGGGCAGGGGAAGAGTCCATTGGGGAATGTTCGTGGGGGAGCAGCAGGGGGTGAATGGAAGAGTAATATACAGTATACATATTTACTCTATAACAATGATAATTGTCCATTGCGGGGTGGGTGGGTGAACGGTAATTGTTTTTTTGGGGGTACAATATACATAAGGGGAGCAGCAAGGAGGGAGGGGGGTGCCCTGATGCTCCTTTACTGCCCGCGTCTGAGTGAAGGAAGCAGGGAGAACAGGCTATGGCTAGGGTGGCTTGGGTCCTTGATTATCTTTTTGGCCTTCCTGCAAAACCTGGTGTTGTAGGTGTCCTGGAAGGCAGGCAGTGTGCACCCAATGGTGCGCTCGGCTAAGCCCACCACCCTCTGTAGAGCCTTTTGGTCTGCAGCGGTGGAGTTGCCCTACCAGGACGTGATGCAGCCTGACAGTGGTGCTCCTGTAGAAAGAACACTGCAGGGGCCATCTGGGAAAGGTTGCATTTCTTCAGCATCCTGAGGTTGAAGTGTTGCTGACGTGCCTTCTTCACCACGGTGTCCGTGTGGTTTGACCATTTCAGCTTCTTGGCGATGTGCACGAGGAGGATCTTGCCGTTTTTGACCATCTGCAAGGCGGCCTCGTTGATGATGATGGGGGTGTGCCCAGCCTGGTTTCTCCTGAAGTCCACAACCAGCGCCTTTGTTTTGCTGTTGAGGGAGATGTTGTTTACCTGGCACCATGCCATCAGAGTGCCTACCTCATCCCTGTTGGCCATCTCGTGGTTGTTGGTAATCAGGCGTACTATTGTGGTGTCTCAACGAACTTAATAATGGAGTTGGAACTGTGTGAGGACACGTAATCATGGGTATACAGGGAGTACAGGATGGGACTGAGGACGCACCCATGTGAGGCCCCAGTGTTGAGAATCAGTGTAGAGGAGGTAACTTTGCCTACCTTCACCACCTGCGGGCGGCCCGTCAGGAAGTTCATGACCCAATTGCAGAGGGAGGAGTTCAGTCCCAGGGCCATGAGCTTTGTGGTGAGCTTAGAGGGCACTATGGTATTTAAGGCCGAGCTGTAGTCAATGAGCAGCATCCTCATATATGCATTACTTTTGTCCAGGTGGGTGAGGGCAGTGTGTAGTGCAATGGCAATTGCATCGCCTGTGGATCTGCCAGGGCGGTAGGCGAATTGGAGAGGGTCGAGTGTGTCAGGGAGGGAGGAGGTGGTGTAGTTTTTGACTAGCCTCTTGAAGCACTTCATGATGACGGAGGTAAGTTCTAGTCATTCAGTTTAGTTACTTTCCCTTTCCTGGGCACGGGGATAATAGTGGACATGTTGAAGCAGGTTTGGGTAGTGGCCTGAGCTAGAAAGAGTTTAAAAATGTTTGAAAACACAAGAGCCAGCTGGTCTGCACATACCCTGAAGGCAAGGCTAGGGATTCTTTCTGGGCCGGCAGCCTTGCAAAGGGTTAACACGCTTGAATGAGTTACATACGTCCTCCATGGAGACCGTAAGTACATAGCCCTTGTCATTGTGCACAAAGCGTGAGAAAAGTAGGGTGGCTTTGATGCCTGCTTTAAAAAAAATCTGTGATCGTTAGGAGCCTCTGCCATATATACACCTTGTATCTGACCCGCTGAATTGCTCCTCCATTGATTGGACCAACATTGTGCGGACTTGACCACTGGAACTTCCCTATTGAGTCTTTGATTTTAGGCGGGGATAAACATAATGGCATCATTGTCAGATTTACCAAAAGGAGGATGGGAGATAGCCTTATACCTGTGTCTAAATGTCATGTAGCAATGGTCAAGTGCTGAATTTCCACGAGTAGGACTGTCAATGTGTTAGTAATAATTTGGGAGCAAGTACCTCAAATTACCTTTGTAAAACTCCCCCACAACAATGAACGCTGCCTCCAGATATACAGTCTCCAGTTTGTTCATTGTCCAATGAAGATCTTTGAGAGCATTTTTGGTGTACACTTGGGGCGGGATGTACACAGCCATGGCGATAATCCCTGAGAACTATCTTGGAAGGTAAAAAGGGTGATATTTGATAACCAACTATTCCAAATAAAGCAGTGGCTCGCAAGTTCCTGTATGTTTCACCCGTCATAATGTTGTTGGTCATAAAACAGAGCCCACCACTTTTGATCTTCCAGAGAAAGCTCGCTTCCTGTCCGCTCAAAAGACGTTTAAACCCTCTGGTTGTATATAAATCATTTGGATGTTGGGGGAGAGACAAGTCTCAGAAAAATAGAGTATGTTGCAGAATCTGATTTCCCTCTGGAAGGAGATCCTCGCTCTGAGTTCGTCAAGTTTATTAATTGGACATTGGCGAGAAGTATGCTTGGTAATGGAGGACGGGTCTTAATCTCACTAAGACCCTGCCACGTCTGCCTCTCCGTTGGTGTCTCTGCTTCCTACTCTCTGGTTGGACTCTCAGGAAGCCCGAAGTCTCACCGAAATGGCTAGCCCATTGTTACGCCGTCTCCGGGAACTCGGGAAGTTCGGGTGGACGGTGAGTAAGTTATTAATTTTCCAATAGTTCTGCCCGGGTGTATGAAGTATTGCTGAAACTAACTGATTAAGAAAATGAGAGAAGAAAACTACAAAAAACACACAATATTTTAAACTGCGATGTTTAGTAGGGGCTCAAAGCAAGGCGCCATCTGTCTGCACCACCTTGCCATTGTTTTTCGTGTGTGTGTGTGTGTGTGTGTGTGTGTGTGTGTGTGTGTGTGTGTGTGTGTGTGTGTGTGTGTGTGTGTGTGTGTGTGTGTGTGTGTGTGTGTGTGTGTGTGTGTGTGTTCATGAGGGTGCGTGTGTGCAGGTGCGTACGCTTGCATGTTTGGCTTATGTAACAAAGTTACCATTAATTATGAATTCTCTCCATGAACGATTAGTTAGAAAATAACCTAAAACAAAATGTATTTTTTTACTGGTATCTATTCTATCTGGTCTGTGGCTGCTCTGGTTTCTGTTCTTCATCCCCTAGGGGTTCGCTGTATTATTCTTAATGTTATAGTTGAGTGCCTGTTTGGAGGATACAGGGTGAATAGATATCATTTCGCCTCCCAAATGGAACCTTATTCCCTGGTCAAAAAAAGTGCACTATATAGGGAACAGGGTGCTTTTTGGAACTAAAAACTACTTAACAGCCTCCAGACCTCTTTAATCAATGCCGATACGCTGCTATTGCAGTCTGTTCAAGGTAACAATTTCAAGGTAGCAATTTTTCATCAAGGTTTATTGTGTGTGCTGCCGCGTTGTTGCTACAAGCAATTCTAGCTGCATCTTATATCGCGCTGCACATTAGTTGCCAAAGCTAGCTAGCAGATATACCTTTTAAGTTACTGGCTATCTTTTTGAAAAGAGCGTCTGACCCTTCAATCTCCTAGAGTGGCCTCAACACTGATTCTGGAATTTTACAGAATCAGAAAATGGTAGTGAATATTTTGCATTTCGGCAATACACAGAAAAATAAGTAATTGATGCCTTACTTGCTATACCTAGAAATCATCAGGGGCTGACCAACTGGAGCAGGGTCTGCTCAACTGTGCTACCCTCCTCATTGCTAGCTCTGTAATCCATATCTCTAACATTGTTATCAGGAAATATTCCAAAAGTATGGAAAAGCGCTGATGTGCTGCCACTCCTTAAGGGCGGGATAGTATTGATCTGGATCATTATCGTCCCATCGTCAGGTTACCATATCTAGCCAAGATTCTCAAATATTTGGTAAATAAGCAACTTCTGAGCATGGTATGTTGACTATAAATAAATCTAGGTTTAGGCTAGTGCACATCACTATCACAGCTACCACGTTAGTTGTTAATGATATTGTCAATGCTTTAGACACTAAAATGAACTGTGCTGCCTTGTTTGTGGACCTGTCAAAAGCATTTGATATTGTTAATCATGCTATTTTATTGAACAAGTTGTCCTCGATTGGCCTGGGCTCTGACGCCTGCACTTGGTTTCATGATTATCTTAATGACAGAACTCAGGCCATCGTGATTGATCGGGTTAAGTCTGCATTTCCTGAAGTGCATAAAGGTGTTATGCAGGGGTTGATACTAGAACCTGTTCTTTTCACAATTTATAGAAATGCTATTATATATTACATATAGAAATGCTATTAATCTGTTAAAAATTGTAAATGTCATTGATATGCGGATGATACTATTGTCTATGCAATTGCCCCGACAGCTGACCTGTCTGTGACAAGGCTACATTCTGATTTAAAACTTGTGCTTAATACTGGCAAAACTAACCACATGTTGTTTTCAAGCTCTTGTAAGATTGTCTCAGAGGGATTGCATCTTCTCACGTTGGATGGTACTATAATTGAACCGGTCCTTGCAAACACATATTTTGGTATTTTACAATGATTTATCTTTTAAAAAACATATAAATGAGCTTGTTAAAGAAACTAAGATTTAAAGTGTGCTTGTTTTTTTTTACAAAAACAGATCTTGTCTCTCTCTCTAGTCAGCAGGAAGCAGATTGTGCAGTCAACCTTTCTACCTACTCTTGATTATGATGATACTATTTATCAAACTGCAGCTGCCTCTACTCTTAAACCCCTGGATGCCATTACTCATCACTGAATTCTTTACCAAACGGTTGGCTGGACCTTTTTGAAGTCACATGGATCACATCACTATTTTTGTTTACAAGGCCCTCCTTGTAAAGCTTCAGACACCTAACTTCACTGTTAAGATTTCAAATTAAAAGTTATCATACCGTTCACAGAGTTGTTTAATTCCGGAGATTCTTTTAGTTCGATAAGTTATATAAGTCATGCTTTAGTTTTCTTGCTCTATATGTTTGAAATGATCTCCAAAATACATTTTGAATAGATGCGTTGGGGTCCCTAGGGCAGTTCAGGCAGTGGACAGAGGAATTTTATAATGATTTGTTTTGGTTCACTACGTTTTGTGTATATTGTGTATATTTGTTTTTGAATGTGCAATATGCGTTAAGCTGTATTTTATTTGTTTGTATTATATTTTATAGTGCCTTCGGAAAGTATTTTTGTGGAGAGTCCCTGTAATCCTAGATTCAGAGCATTCAGGCGAGAAAAAGTGAAAACTATGGTCAGTAAAGAAAACTTCAAACTCATCTCTCAATTTAAAAAAATGTATCAATACTTTTCCCCTTGATAACCAGTGGACTTCTGTATGTTGTAAAAGCGTTACATTGTCGCTGCCCATATCATTGCATAATGCATAAAATACACTCAGGGGCCTTGCTTTAACAAAGTTAACCATTTTCACTGTAGTGTCCAAAACATATTTCAAGCTGTCAGGCATTCCCTTGGCAGCAAGAGCCTCTTGGTGGATGCTGCAGTGTACCCAACTGGTGTCGGGAGCAACTGCTTGCACACACATTACCACTCCACTATGTCTCCCTGTCATGGCTTTTGAGCCATCAGTACAGATAAAAACATTAGCAGCAGCTATTTTTGGCTACAGACAGACCGTTTGTGGAATTCCCGCGTGAGAGTAACGGTTAATGAAATCAAATCAAAGTTTATTTGGCACGTGCGCCGAATACAACAGGTGAAATGCTTACTTACAGGCTCTAACCAATAGTGCAAAAAGGTATTAGGTGAACAATAGGTAGGTAAAGAAATAAAACAACAGTTAAAAGACAGGCTATATTCAGTAGCGAGGCTATAAAAGTAGCGAAGCTACATACAGTCAGGCTGATTGAGGTAGTATGTTCATGTAGATATGGTTAAAGTGACTATGCATATATGATGAACAGAGAGTAGCAGGAGCGTAAAAGAGCGGGTTGGCGGGTGGATGTGATTGGATGTTAATTATTTGACCAGGCTACCTGTATTTTTCATAGTGTTATTATTTAGTTGAACACTAGATGGTTTAATTTAACTTTTGGCTGTGAAACAATGCTACTCAGGTGAGAAAAAAAACTCAAATGTATAGCACCTTTGAAAAATATAAATGGACTGCTTGAAAATGTGAGGGTAATTATTTTTTTTTTAAACAAACAAACAAAAAAAAATATAATTTTTCACATTTTAATTTGGCACACCCCCAATGGCCTTGCGAGTATGCGTGTCCCAGTTTGGGGAATACCTACTTTACAGCCTTATTCTAAAATTGCTTAAATCGTTTTTTTCCCTCATCAATCTACACACTATACCTCATAATGACAAAGCAAAAACAAGTTTTTAGACATTTTAGCAGATATCGAGTTGTAGAAACATCTCAAGGACGATCAATGGAAACCGGATGCACCTGAGCTCACTTTCGTGTCTCATCGTAAATGGTCTGAATACTTATGTAAATAAGGTATTTCTGTTTTTATTTTTATTACATTTGCTAAAATGTCTAAAAAACAGTTTCACTTTGTCATTATGGGGTTTTGTGTGTAGATTGTTGAACATTTATTTTATTTTATTTAATACATTGTTATCATTTGGGGACAATTGAACTGTGGAAATGTATTACTTTTTAACAATAATTCCCACAATTATATTTTTAGGGGGTCTTAATGTTATGTTGTGACAACAATTGGATACTGGTGATGTTCTTACCAAGCTTTTACCTCTCTGGTTTTCTTTGTTGTGAACCACATTCCTCCTATCTCAAAGGCCCCATGTGTACCTCATGTTTAAAAACTAGGGAATCTGAATCACTGAGCAGAGCCTGAACACGCAGAGAATATCATCCATGCTCAAAGAGACAAGTCAACCATGTGCTAAAGCACAAATGCACAGACACACACACACACCACATTGCCTCTCCTCTTGTCCATAAAAACACATTGGGGGCCAGGGAAGTCATGCTGAGGTTTTGTGCTGTGTTTGTTTGGTAGTGTTTATATGTCCCTTGCACGGCCCAGTTTGCCTATGAGCAGCGGTTGCTCCCTCCTCCTCTGTGCTGTGAGTGCCACACACACGCGCACACACACACACACACACACACACACACACACACACACACACACACACACACACACACACACACACACACACACACACACACACACACACACACACACACACACACACAAACAGACACACACCTAGCGGAACATCCCTCCCTCCCATCCCTCCCATAGCGTGGCTGAGAATTAATTTCCGTGATGAGCGCCAGGTTCCATCCCTCCCGTAGAGAGAAGCAGAAAACATATTAACACCACCTCCAATCATCTGTGGAGTATGCTTTAATCAGGCTGCTACGGGTACTGCTAGGTTACACACATACACACACACACACACTCTCTGCGACGGGGCTTCTGCCAGCCATAGGGGTTATGAATACTTATGAATCTGTTTCAACCGTACATCGCTGATCTGCTTGTGGGGAGATCAAGATAGACTCCCCCATCACACACTGACACACACACAATTGTGGAGAGAGAGAAAGCCAGCTCTGTAAATAATGCTAATCTTCTAGCAACAAGCTGGGGTTTTATTTCGTTTTTTATTCGGCTGGAGTCTGGATTAGGTCTGACGAGGACTTTCTTTGAGAATAGTCTATAATAGGATGAGAATAATCGGGGCTGCCCTCTGTTAACCAATCAGAGAACACAATATTGCACTGTGAGAATGGAAGTTAGTGGGGGTGAAAAGAAGAGACTGGTTGGATCGCCTCCAGCCCCAGTAAACTCTCTGATCCGAGGTGGACAGTATGATCAATATTAGAAGATGGGCTGAATCCCAAATTGCAACCTATTCCCTTTATTGCACTTCTTTTGACCAGGGCCCATAGTGAATAGGTTCCATTTGGGACTCAGCCAGGATATAATCTCATGCTCTCCTCCCTCCTCTGATGAAATATGAAATTACAAACGTGTTACTGTTGTTGTCTCTCTCGCTCTCTCTCTGGCTGGCTGGGGGTTCAAATCCAGGCTGGATGGATTTATTTTCATGGGGGGGTAACATAGTTATTTCCTATGTTTATGTCTGCTGCGGTGTGTTTGTGTGTCTGTGCGTGCAAGTGTGTGTGTGTGTATCTGCGTGGCATGTCTGCGTGTGTCTGTTGGTATGAGGAAGAAGAGAGAGGAAAAACAACAAAACTAGATTATGGTTAATAATAACAGCAATAAGACAAGGATTTGTCTGCCTGACCTTCTAAAAACCTCATCCATCAAATATATCTGGTGGAGGATGGAGGAGTCAGGGCTGAGGTCTCCGTTAGCTGTTTCTCTCATATCTAATGGTACACACTACACCTCTCTGTGTGTGTGTGTGTGTGTGTGTGTGTGTGTGTGTGTGTGTGTGTGTGTGTGTGTGTGTGTGTGTGTGTGTGTGTGTGTGTGTGTGTGTGTGTGTGTGTGTGTGTGTGTGTGTGTGTGTGTGTGTGTGCCTCCATGCGTGTGTCCATGTGTGTGCGTGCATCTTTTTGTTCATGGGTCAGGACTTTGTCCTGATGTGTTTCTCTGTGTCTTCTCCTATCCCACAGAGATCCTACAAGGCGGTGTGTATGTCGACCAGAATAAGTTCCTGTGCCATGCAGACACCATCCACTGGCAAGATATCGTCAAGAACGCCCGCGTAAGCCCTCTGGTGGTGCCCACCAATAGCAGTGTTACATGTGAGTAGCTCATCAATGAAAGAGAAGGAAACATCTACTGACTTAAATAATTATGTAGCCTTTTTACTGGATGGTTTTCACAAGAACAGAAAGAGATATACAGGGGGAATATACAGGGGGAATATATAGGGGGGATATATAGGGGGGATATAGAGAGGGGATATATAGGGGGGATATACAGCGGAGGAAATACAGGGGGATATACAGCGGAGGATATACAGGGGGTTAACTGCCTGTTCAGGGGCAGAACGACAGATTTGTACCTTCAACTCACAACCTTCCGGTTACTAGTCCAACGCTCTAACCACTAGGCTACGCTGCCGCCCCAAATATATAGGGGGATATATAGGGGGGATATACAGGGGGGATATATAGGGGTGATATACAGGGGGGATATACAGCGGAGGATATACAGGGGGGATATACAGCAGAGGATAAATATGGGGGATATACAGGGGGGATATATAGCAGAGGATAAATATGGGGGATATACAGGGGGGATATACAGGGGGATATACAGGGGGATATACAGCAGAGGGTAAATATGGGGGATATACAGGGGGTATACAGTGGGGATATACAGGGGATATACAGGGGATATACAGCAGCGGATAAATATGGGGGATATACAGGGGGAATACAGGGGGATATACAGGGGGATATACAGGGGGATATACAGGGGGATATACAGGGGATATACAGCAGAGTATAAATATGGGGGATATACAGGGGGAATACAGGGGGATATACAGGGGATATACCGGGGGATATACAGTGGGGATATACAAAGGGGATATACAGCAGAGGATATACAAAGGGAGATATACAGGGGGATATACAGCAGAGGATATACAAAGGGGATATACAGGGGATATACAGCAGAGGATATACAAAGGGGATATACAGGGGGATATACAGGGGTTATACAGGGGGATATAAGCAGAGGATATATAGGGGATATACAGCAGAGGATATACATGGGAGATATACAGGGAGATATACAGGGGGATATAAGCAGAGGATATACAGGGGAGCTACAGCAGAGGATATACAGGGGGATATACAGGGGAGATATACAGGGGGGGTATACAGGGGGGATATACAAGGGGGATATACAGTGGGGGGTTATACATGGGGGGATATAGAGGGGGGATATACAGGGGGGGTTATACAGGGGGGATATACAGCAGAGGATAATTATGGGGGATATACAGGGGGTATATAGGGGGATATACAGCAGAGGATAAATATGGGGGATATACAGGGGGGATATATGGGGGATATATAGGGGGATATACAGGGGGAATACAGGGGGATATACAGGGGGATATACCGGGGGATATACAGTGGGGCATATACAAAGGGGGATATACAGCAGAGGATATACAGAGGGGGATATACAGGGGGGATATACAGCAGAGGATATACAAAGGGGATATACAGGGGGGATATACAGCAGAGGATATACAAAGGGGGATATACAGGGGGGATATACAGGGGTTATACAGGGGGGATATAAGCAGAGGATATATAGGGGGATATACAGCAGAGGATATACATGGGAGATATACAGGGGAGATATACAGGGGGGATATAAGCAGAGGATATACAGGGGGAGCTACAGCAGAGGATATACAGGGGGATATACAGGGGAGATATACAGGGGGTATACAGGGGGATATACAAGGGGATATACAGTGGGGGTTATACATGGGGGATATAGAGGGGGATATACAGGGGGTTATACAGGGGATATACAGCAGAGGATAATTATGGGGGATATACAGGGGGTATATAGGGGGATATACAGCAGAGGATAAATATGGGGGATATACAGGGGATATATAGGGGATATACAGCAGAGGATAAATATGGGGGATATACAGGGGGATATATGGGGATATATAGGGGGCTATACAGTGGGGATATACAGGGGGATATACAGGGGATATACAGCAGCGGATAAATATGGGGGATATACAGGGGGGAATACAGGGGGATATACAGGGGGATATACAGGGGATATACAGGGGATATACAGCAGAGTATAAATATGGGGGATATACAGGGGGAATACAGGGGGATATACAGGGGGATATACCGGGGGATATACAGTGGGGCATATACAAAGGGGATATACAGCAGAGGAGATACAGAGGGGGATATACAGGGGGATATACAGCAGAGGATATACAAAGGGGATATACAGGGGGATATACAGCAGAGGATATACAAAGGGGATATACAGGGGGATATACAGGGGTTATACAGGGGGATATAAGCAGAGGATATATAGGGGATATACAGCAGAGGATATACATGGGAGATATACAGGGAGATATACAGGGGGATATAAGCAGAGGATATACAGGGGAGCTACAGCAGAGGATATACAGGGGGATATACAGGGGAGATATACAGGGGGTATACAGGGGGATATACAAGGGGATATACAGTGGGGGTTATACATGGGGGCATATAGAGGGGGATATACAGGGGGTTATACAGGGGATATACAGCAGAGGATAATTATGGGGGATATACAGGGGGTATATAGGGGGATATACAGCAGAGGATAATTATGGGGGATATACAGGGGGATATATAGGGGGGATATACAGCAGAGGATAAATATGGGGGATATACAGGGGGGATATATGGGGGATATATAGGGGGATATACAGGGGGGATATACAGCAGAGGACATCCAGCGGGGGATATACAGGGGGGATATACAGCAGAGGATATACAGGGGGATATACAGCAGAGGACATCCAGTGGGGGGTATACAGGGGGGATATACAACGGGGATATACAGGGGTTATACAGGGGGGATATACAGAGGAGGTTATACAGGGGTGATAGACAGGGGGGATATGCAGCGGAGGATATACAGGGGGGATATACAGCCGAGGATATACAGGGGGATATATGGGGGATATACAGCAGAGGATAAATATGGGGATATACTGGGGGGATATATAGGGGGATATACAGCAGAGGATAAATATGGGGGATATACAGGGGATTTTACCTTTATTTAACCAGGCAAGTCAGTTAAGAACACATTCTTATTTTCAATGACGGCCTGGGAACAGTGGGTTAACTGCCTGTTCAGGGGCAGAACGACAGATTTGTACCTTCAACTCACAACCTTCCGGTTACTAGTCCAACGCTCTAACCACTAGGCTACGCTGCCGCCCCAAATATATAGGGGGGATATATAGGGGGGATATACAGGGGGGATATATAGGGGTGATATACAGGGGGGATATACAGCGGAGGATATACAGGGGGGATATACAGCAGAGGATAAATATGGGGGATATACAGGGGGGATATATAGCAGAGGATAAATATGGGGGATATACAGGGGGATATACAGGGGATATACAGGGGATATACAGCAGAGGGTAAATATGGGGGATATACAGGGGGGGTATACAGTGGGGATATACAGGGGGATATACAGGGGGATATACAGCAGCGGATAAATATGGGGGATATACAGGGGGGAATACAGGGGGGATATACAGGGGGATATACAGGGGGATATACAGGGGGATATACAGGGGGATATACAGCAGAGTATAAATATGGGGGATATACAGGGGGGAATACAGGGGGGATATACAGGGAGATATACCGGGGGGATATACAGTGGGGGATATACAAAGGGGGATATACAGCAGAGGATATACAAAGGGAGATATACAGGGGGGATATACAGCAGAGGATATACAAAGGGGATATACAGGGGGATATACAGCAGAGGATATACAAAGGGGGATATACAGGGGGGATATACAGGGGTTATACAGGGGGGATATAAGCAGAGGATATATAGGGGGATATACAGCAGAGGATATACATGGGAGATATACAGGGGAGATATACAGGGGGGATATAAGCAGAGGATATACAGGGGGAGCTACAGCAGAGGATATACAGGGGGATATACAGGGGAGATATACAGGGGGGGTATACAGGGGGGATATACAAGGGGGATATACAGTGGGGGGTTATACATGGGGGGATATAGAGGGGGATATACAGGGGGTTATACAGGGGGTTATACAGGAGGGATATACAGCAGAGGATAATTATGGGGATATACAGGGGGTATATAGGGGGATATACAGCAGAGGATAAATATGGGGGATATACAGGGGGATATATGGGGGATATATAGGGGGTATACAGGGGGAATACAGGGGGATATACAGGGGGATATACCGGGGGATATACAGTGGGGCATATACAAAGGGGATATACAGCAGAGGATATACAGAGGGGGATATACAGGGGGATATACAGCAGAGGATATACAAAGGGGATACACAGGGGGATATACAGCAGAGGATATACAAAGGGGATATACAGGGGGATATACAGGGTTATACAGGGGGATATAAGCAGAGGATATATAGGGGATATACAGCAGAGGATATACATGGGAGATATACAGGGGAGATATACAGGGGGATATAAGCAGAGGATATACAGGGGAGCTACAGCAGAGGATATACAGGGGGATATACAGGGGAGATATACAGGGGGTATACAGGGGGATATACAAGGGGGATATACAGTGGGGGTTATACATGGGGGATATAGAGGGGGATATACAGGGGGTTATACAGGGGATATACAGCAGAGGATAATTATGGGGGATATACAGGGGGTATATAGGGGGATATACAGCAGAGGATAAATATGGGGGATATACAGGGGGATATATAGGGGGATATACAGCAGAGGATAAATATGGGGGATATACAGGGGGATATATGGGGATATATAGGGGGCTATACAGTGGGGATATACAGGGGATATACAGGGGATATACAGCAGCGGATAAATATGGGGGATATACAGGGGGGGGGAATACAGGGGGGATATACAGGGGGATATACAGGGGGATATACAGCAGAGTATAAATATGGGGGATATACAGGGGGGAATACAGGGGGGATATACAGGGGGATATACCGGGGGGATATACAGTGGGGCATATACAAAGGGGGATATACAGCAGAGGATATACAGAGGGGGATATACAGGGGGGATATACAGCAGAGGATATACAAAGGGGATATACAGGGGGGATATACAGCAGAGGATATACAAAGGGGGATATACAGGGGGATATACAGGGGTTATACAGGGGGATATAAGCAGAGGATATATAGGGGGATATACAGCAGAGGATATACATGGGAGATATACAGGGAGATATACAGGGGGATATAAGCAGAGGATATACAGGGGAGCTACAGCAGAGGATATACAGGGGATATACAGGGAGATATACAGGGGGTATACAGGGGATATACAAGGGGATATACAGTGGGGGTTATACATGGGGGCATATAGAGGGGGATATACAGGGGGTTATACAGGGGGATATACAGCAGAGGATAATTATGGGGGATATACAGGGGGTATATAGGGGGATATACAGCAGAGGATAAATATGGGGGATATACAGGGGGATATATAGGGGGATATACAGCAGAGGATAAATATGGGGGATATACAGGGGGATATATGGGGGATATATAGGGGATATACAGGGGGATATACAGCAGAGGACATCCAGCGGGGATATACAGGGGGGATATACAGCAGAGGATATACAGGGGGATATACAGCAGAGGACATCCAGTGGGGGGTATACAGGGGGATATACAACGGGGATATACAGGGGTTATACAGGGGGGATATACAGAGGAGGTTATACAGGGGTGATAGACAGGGGGGATATGCAGCGGAGGATATACAGGGGGGATATACAGCCGAGGATATACAGGGGGGATATATGGGGGGATATACAGCAGAGGATAAATATGGGGGATATACTGGGGGGGATATATAGGGGGGATATACAGCAGAGGATAAATATGGGGGATATACAGGGGATTTTACCTTTATTTAACCAGGCAAGTCAGTTAAGAACACATTCTTATTTTCAATGACGGCCTGGGAACAGTGGGTTAACTGCCTGTTCAGGGGCAGAACGACAGATTTGTACCTTGAACTCACAACCTTCCGGTTACTAGTCCAACGCTCTAACCACTAGGCTACGCTGCCGCCCCAAATATATAGGGGGATATATAGGGGGGATATACAGGGGGATATATAGGGGGGATATACAGCGGAGGATATACAGGGGGGATATACAGCAGAGGATAAATATGGGGGATATACAGGGGGGATATACAGGGGGATATACAGGGGGATATACAGGGGGATATACAGCAGAGGGTAAATATGGGGGATATACAGGGGGGTATACAGTGGGGATATACAGGGGGATATACAGGGGGATATACAGCAGCGGATAAATATGGGGGATATACAGGGGGAATACAGGGGGATATACAGGGGGATATACAGGGGATATACAGGGGATATACAGGGGATATACAGCAGAGTATAAATATGGGGGATATACAGGGGGAATACAGGGGGATATACAGGGGATATACCGGGGGATATACAGTGGGGATATACAAAGGGGATATACAGCAGAGGATATACAAAGGAGATATACAGGGGGATATACAGCAGAGGATATACAAAGGGGATATACAGGGGGATATACAGCAGAGGATATACAAAGGGGGATATACAGGGGGATATACAGGGGTTATACAGGGGGATATAAGCAGAGGATATATAGGGGATATACAGCAGAGGATATACATGGGAGATATACAGGGAGATATACAGGGGGATATAAGCAGAGGATATACAGGGGGAGCTACAGCAGAGGATATACAGGGGGATATACAGGGAGATATACAGGGGGTATACAGGGGGATATACAAGGGGATATACAGTGGGGGTTATACATGGGGGGATATAGAGGGGGGATATACAGGGGGGGTTATACAGGAGGGATATACAGCAGAGGATAATTATGGGGATATACAGGGGGTATATAGGGGGATATACAGCAGAGGATAAATATGGGGGATATACAGGGGGGATATATGGGGGATATATAGGGGGATATACAGGGGGGATATACAGCAGAGGACATCCAGCGGGGGATATACAGGGGGGATATACAGCAGAGGATATACAGGGGGATATACAGCAGAGGACATCCAGCGGGGGGTATACAGGGGGGATATACAAGGGGGATATACAGGGGTTATACAGGGGGGATATACAGGGGGATATACAGCAGATGATATACATGGGAGATATACAGGGGAGATATACAGGGGGGATATAAGCAGAGGATATACAGGGGGATATACAGCAGAGCATATACAGGGGGATATACAGGGAGATATACAGGGGTTTATACAGGGGGATATACAGGGGGGATATACAGCAGAGGATAAATATGGGGGATATACAGGGGGTATATAGGGGGATATACAGCAGAGGATAAATATGGGGATATACAGGGGGATATATAGGGGATATACAGCAGAGGATAAATATGGGGGATATACAGGGGGATATATAGGGGGATATATAGGGGGATATACAGGGGGATATATAGGGGATATACAGGGGGGATATACAGCGGGGATATACAGGGGAGATATATAGGGTTCAATATACAGGGGGATATACAGCAGAGGATAAATATGGGGGATATACAGGGGTGGAATACAGGGGGATATACAGGGGGATATAGAGCAGAGGATAAATATGGGGGATATACAGGGGGAATACAGGGGGATATACCGGGGGATATACAAAGGGGATATACAGCAGAGGATATACAAAGGGGATATATAGGGGGATATACAGGGGGATACAAAGGGGATATACAGCAGAGGATATACAAAGGGGGATATACAGGGGGATATAAGCAGAGGATATACAGGGGATATACAGCAGAGGATATACAGGGAGATATACAGGGGATATAAGCAGAGGATATACAGGGGATATACAGCAGAGGATATACAGGGGGATATACAGGGAGATATACAGGGGGTTATACAGGGGGATATACAGGGGGATATACAGTGGGGGTTATACAGGGGGATATAGAGGGGATATACAGGGGGTTATACAGGGGGATATACAGCAGAGGATAAATATGGGGGATATACAGGGGGATATATAGGGGGATATACAGCAGAGGATAAATATGGGGGATATACAGGGGGGATATATAGGGGGATATATAGGGGGGATATACAGGGGGGATATATAGGGGGATATACAGGGGAGATATATAGGGTTCGATATACAGGGGGATACAGCAGAGGATAAATATGGGGGATATACAGGGGGGTATACAGGGGGATATACAGCAGAGGATAAATATGGGGGATATACAGGGATGGAATACAGGGGGGGATATACAGGGGGGATATACAGGGGGATATATAGGGGGATATACAGCAGAGGATAAATATGGGGGATATACAGGGGGGAATAAAGGGGGGATATACCGGGGGGATATACAAAGGGGGATATACAGCAGAGGATATACAAAGGGTGATATATAGGGGGGATATACAGGGGGGATACAAAGGGGATATACAGGAGGGATATACAGCAGAGGATATACAAGGGGGGATATACAGCAGAGGATATACAAAGGGGGATATACAGGGGGATATAAGCAGAGGATATACAGGGGGATATACAGCAGAGGATATACAGGGGAGATATACAGGGGGATATAAGCAGAGGATATACAGGGGGGATATACAGGGAGATATGCAGGGGGTTATACAGGGGGATATACAGGGGGATATACAGGGAGATATACAGGGGGTTATACAGGGAGGATATACAGGGGAGATATGCAGGGGGTATACAGGGGGATATACAGGGGGATATACAGGGAGATATACAGGGGGTTATACAGGGGGATATACAGGGGAGATATACAGGGGGTTATACAGGGGGATATACAGGGGAGATATACAGGGGAGTATACAGGGGGATATATAGAGGGGGATATACGGGGGGGGTTATACAGGGGGATATACAGGGGAGATATACAGGGGGATATACAGGGGGGTATACAGGGGGTTATACAGGGGGTTATACAGGGGGTATACAGGGGGTAATACAGGGAGATATACAGGGAGATATACAGGGGGATATACAGGGGGATATACAGGGAGATATACAGGGGGATATACAGGGGGATATACAGGGGGATATACAGGGGGTACAAGGACGGGATATACGAGAGGGATGTACAAGTGGGATATATACAGGAGGGGGGATGTACAGGGGGGAGATATACAAGTGGGATATATACAGGGGTGGGGGATATACCGAGGGAGAAATATACAGGCTGGTGATAAAAAATAATGGGATATATGGGGGATATACAGGGGGGGATCTACAGAGGGGGGCTATACTGAGGGGCTATACTGGTTGAGTATATTCCCCGGGACATATATGGGGAATATACAGGGGGGATATACAGCAGAGGATATACAAAGGGGGAAAAGGGGGATAAAGGGGAAGGGTTATATGGGAGTGGATGTATGGGGGGTTATGCGGGGGGTATACAGCGGAGAATTTACAGGGAGGGTACAAAGGGCGGGATATACCGGGGGGATGTACAAGAGGGAGATATAAGGGGGGTACAGGAGGGAGGGACATACAGGGGGATATATGGAAGGGAGATACAACTGGGAGATATACAGGGGGATATACAGAGGGGGAAATATACAGTGTGTTGGGATAAAAAGGGCGGGATATACGGGGATGAAACAGTTGAAGTTGGAAGTTTACATACACCTTAGCCAAATACATTTAAACTCAGTTTTTCACAATTCCTGACATTTAATCCAAGTAAAAATTCCCTTTCTTGGGTCAGTTTGGATCACCACATTATTGAAAAAATGTGAAATGTCCGAATAATAGTAGAGAGAATGCTTTATTTCAGCTTTTATTTCTTTCATCACATTCCCAGTGGGTCTGAAGTGTACATACACTCAAATTACTATTTGATAGCATTTGGCTTTAAATTGTTTAAACTGGGTCAAACGTTTCAGGGAGCTTTCCACAAGCTTTCTGACGGATGTCTTAAGATGTTGCTTCAATATATCCACATAATTTTCATCCCTCATGATGCCACCTATTCTGTTAAGTGCACCAGTCCCTCCTGCAGCAAAGCACCCCCACAACATGATGCTGCCACCCCCGTGCTTCACGGTTGGGATGGTATTCTTCGGCTTACAAGCCTCCCCCTTTTTCCTCCAAACATAACTATGGTCATTATGGCCAAACAGTTCTATTTTTGTTTCATCAGACCAGAGGACATTTCTCAAAAAGTACGATCTTTGTCCCCATGTGCAGTTGCAAACCGTAGTCTGGCTTTTTTATGGCAGTTTTGGAGCAGTGGCTTCTTCCTTGCTGAGTGGCCTTTCAGGTTAAGTCGATATAGGACTTGTTTTACTGTGGATATCGATACTTTTGTACCTATTTCCTCCAGCTACTTCACAAGTTCCTTTGCTGTTGTTCTGGGATTGATTTGCACTTTTCGCACCAAAGTACGTTAATCTCTAGGAGACAGAAAGCGTCTCCTTCCTGAGCGGTATGACGGCTGCATTGTCAGATTGTGTTTATACTTGCGCACTATTGTTTGTACAGATCAACGTGGTACCTTTAAGACCGTTTTTTTCTGAGGTCTTGGCTGATTTCTTTTGATTTTCCCATGATGTCAAGCAAAGAGGCACTGCGTTTGAAGGTAGGCCTTGAAATACTTCCACAGCCACACGGGACTGTTTCATTTGTTTCACATTGTTGTTTTGTATTTTGCAGTGTTCAGTTTTTCTTATTAAATTATGTTAATTATTATTAGTTTGTGGTTGGGTTGTGTCCCTGTGCATAGCCGCAGTAGTTTGTGGTTGAGTTGTGTCCCTGTGCATAGCCGCAGTAGTTTGTGGTCGGGTTGTGTCCCTGTGCATAGCCGCAGTAGTTTGTGGTCGGGTTGTGTCCCTGTGCATAGCCGCAGTAGTTTGTGGTTGGGTTGTGTCCCTGTGCATAGCCTCAGTAGTTTGTGGTTGGGTTGTGTCCCTGTGCATAGCCGCAGTAGTTTGTGGTTGGGTTGTGTCCCTGTGCATAGCCGCAGTAGTTTGTAGTTGGGTTGTGTCCCTGTGCATAGCCGCAGTAGTTTGTGGTTGGGTTGTGTCCCTGTGCATAGCCGCAGTAGTTTGTGGTTGGGTTGTGTCCCTGTGCATAGCCGCAGTAGTTTGTGGTTGGGTTGTGTCCCTGTGCATAGCCGCAGTAGTTTGTGGTTGGGTTGTGTCCCTGTGCATAGCCGCAGTAGTTTGTGGTTGGGTTGTGTCCCTGTGCATAGCCTCAGTAGTTTGTGGTTGGGTTGTGTCCCTGTGCATAGCCTCAGTAGTTTGTGGTTGGGTTGTGTCCCTGTGCATAGCCTCAGTAGTTTGTGGTTGGGTTGTGTCCCTGTGCATAGCCGCAGTAGTTTGTAGTTGGGTTGTGTCCCTGTGCATAGCCGCAGTAGTTTGTGGTTGGGTTGTGTCCCTGTGCATAGCCGCAGTAGTTTGTGGTTGGGTTGTGTCCCTGTGCATAGCCGCAGTAGTTTGTGGTTGGGTTGTGTCCCTGTGGATAGCCGCAGTAGTTTGTAGTTGGGTTGTGTCTCTGTGCATAGCCTCAGTAGTTTGTAGTTGGGTTGTGTCCCTGTGCATAGCCGCAGTAGTTTGTGGTTGGGTTGTGTCCCTGTGGATAGCCGCAGTAGTTTGTAGTTGGGTTGTGTCCCTGTGCATAGCCGCAGTAGTTTGTGGTTGGGTTGTGTCCCTGTGCATAGCCGCAGTAGTTTGTGGTTGGGTTGTGTCCCTGTGCATAGCCGCAGTAGTTTGTAGTTGGGTTGTGTCCCTGTGCATAGCCTCAGTAGTTTGTGGTTGGGTTGTGTCCCTGTGCATAGCCGCAGTAGTTTGTGGTTGGGTTGTGTCCCTGTGCATAGCCGCAGTAGTTTGTAGTTGGGTTGTGTCCCTGTGGATAGCCTCAGTAGTTTGTAGTTGGGTTGTGTCCCTGTGCATAGCCTCAGTAGTTTGTGGTTGGGTTGTGTCCCTGTGCATAGCCGCAGTAGTTTGTGGTTGGGTTGTGTCCCTGTGCATAGCCGCAGTAGTTTGTAGTTGGGTTGTGTCCCTGTGCATAGCCGCAGTAGTTTGTGGTTGGGTTGTGTCCCTGTGCATAGCCGCAGTAGTTTGTGGTTGGGTTGTGTCCCTGTGCATAGCCGCAGTAGTTTGTGGTTGGGTTGTGTCCCTGTGCATAGCCGCAGTAGTTTGTGGTTGGGTTGTGTCCCTGTGCATAGCCGCAGTAGTTTGTGGTTGGGTTGTGTCCCTGTGCATAGCCGCAGTAGTTTGTAGTTGGGTTGTGTCCCTGTGCATAGCCTCAGTAGTTTGTGGTTGGGTTGTGTCCCTGTGCATAGCCGCAGTAGTTTGTGGTTGGGTTGTGTCCCTGTGCATAGCTGCAGTAGTTTGTGGTTGGGTTGTGTCCCTGTGCTGAGATTATTTTTCCACCGCCTGAAGACGTCTGTATCGGTCCGCTAATACACAACTAGTTAAGGCCAAGTGCACTAACAAAATGCGTTAGTGTTTACCAGTAATTGTATATTGAGTCTGATAATTATCTATCCAAAATAGAAAAAGTTAATCTGATAATACGTGTGGATTATAAAAAGACTTGCTTGATATATGTTTTCCAGTTTCTTGAAATACTTTGCAAATGCAAACTATTTCAAAACTGAAATTGTCATACTGGTCCCCCGTGGGAATCAAACTCACAACCCTTACATTGCAAGTGCCATACTCATCACATCACATCATCCCAAAACACTTGATGTACTCAATTACTGTATTGGTCGTTGTTTTTCCTCATGGTGATGGAAAGTCTACAGGTACAAACCTAGATGACCAGCCTATGTACAATGCAGTCATGTACATTTAACATGAAGTGGTTTGTAAGGATGGTAATTTAATACTGCACAAAAAGTGGATGTTTTACATGTTATTTGATCAAGAAATGTAATTTGATGTAAATGTTTTGTGTCTCTGCCCATAACTTTGCACCTTTCGATGTAAATGTTTGAGAACAGGGTTTTTGTTCTTTCTGCATCCCATTAGAATTGAAATAACAGAGAAAGGGTCACGGCATCAACTCTTACAATTCCAACTATTAAATCCTGTAAAATACTGTTCTTAATTATATACCTTTCTTGCCAAAGCGGAGTTGCTGATTTTTTTTTTGTTGCCCGCGTTACAGACGTCTATATCGGTCCGCAAATACTAGTAAAGGCCCAGTGCACTACTTTTGTGAAAACATGTTTTTTTTTTATAATAATACATATTTATAGTAATGTATTTGTTTTTATTCTGATTTTCACTTGAGAGCATTTGGATGAGGTGAAAGGGAGATTATTAGTGGTCTTGTATGTCTTCCATTTCCTAATAATTGCTCCCACAGTTGATTTCTTCAAACCAACCTGCTTACCTATTGCAGATTCAGTCTTCCCAGCCTGTTGCAGGTCTACAATTTTGTTTCTGGTGTCCTTTGACAGCTCTTTGGTCTTGGCCATAGTAGAGTTTGGAGTGTGACTGTTTGAGGTTGTGGACAGGTGTCTTTTATACTGATAACAAGTTCAAACAGGTGCCATTAATACAGGTAACGAGTGGAGGACAGAGGAGCCTCTTAAAGAAGAAGTTACAGTTCTGTGAGAGCCAGAAATCTTACTTGTGTGTAGGTGACCAAATACTTATTTTCCACCATAATTTGCAAATAAATTCATTAAAAATCCTACAATGTGATTTTCTGGATTTTTATTTTCATTTTGTCTGTCATAGTTGAAGTGTACCTATGATGAAAATCACAGGCCTCTCTCATCTTTTTAAGTGGGGGAACATGCACAATTGATGGCTGACTAAATACTTTTTTGCCCCACTGTACATATGTTAGCGTTGTCCCCATCTCCCAAGCTTACCCCATTATCATATAGGTAGGGAGCGAGGGAGCAAGGACGTGAGGGAGGGAAGGAAGGGTAGCACAGGGCAGGTGATGAAAAGTCAGAGAGTGTCAGGGATAGATGGAGAGAGGGAGGGATGAGAGAGGGAGAGGGGAAGGGAAGGGAAGGGAGAGGATGTAGATAGAAATGTCAGAGAGAAAGTGTCAGGCTTCAATGTAATTGCTCTTAACTGAACTGGAACACACAACTCCAGCACTCATCCTGCCTCACACTGCAATTACCAGGCAGTCAATTAAGCCCTCCAAAACACAGCTAACACTATTATAACAGCAGAGTGTCTCGCTAGGTGCTACTGCTGCTGTCTCTCTCCACTGCAGCAGCCGTTAATGAGAGAACACTCTGTAGTTCATTAAAGGTAGACTCATCTTCTCCACTGTTTTGGTCCCGTCACTCCCACGCTGAAGCAGCGTGTAGCAAACCCGTGCACATGTGCAGATACTGTGTGCGACTGTGTGAGAGCGAAGTCTTACATCTCGCTCATCTCGATATCGCTGGTGCTACTCGTGGCAGCGTCAAATCGTCTACCATTAAGGAAACAAAACAGTGGAGTACATTGTGTCACTCTGTTGCAATCTTCATAGCCATATCAGATATTACCTGGTGCTTGGTAAATAATCTAGGAAGATGATAGTGATTACGATGATTATAGCATATCTAACATTCTCTCTCTCTGCAAACAACTCTTGTTTTAGGTCAAATGTTTTTACCTCGAAGGACCATGTACAAAAGAGACTCACGTTGGCTTTGAAAAATGCCCGTCATTACCAGGTTCTTGGTAGAGAAGTGTGTTAAATTGGTGGTGTTTTCGTATCATGTGTGAACTTGGTGTAACAGTATACGTTTATGTTCTTGTCCACAGGCCAGAAGTGTCACAAATCCTGTAACGGTCGCTGTTGGGGCCCCAAGGAGGACCAGTGTCAAAGCTGTGAGTTTCCTGTAGTCAGTCAGTCTCTCTCTCTCCAATTCAAAGGGCTTTATTGGCGTGGGATGCTTACATTGCCAAAGCAAGTGAAATAGATCAAGAACAAAAGTGAAACAATATAAAATGAATAGTAAACATTACACTCACAAAAGTTCCAAAGGAATAGAGACATTTCAAATGTCATAGTATGTCTATATACAGTGTTGTAACGATGTGCAAATAGTTAAATCACAATAGAGAAAATAAATAAACATAAATGTAATGTGTTTGTTCTTCACTGGTTGACCTTTTCTTGGGACAACAGGTCACACATCTTGCTGCTGTGATGGCACACTGGTATTTCACCCAATAGATATTTAGGAGTTTATCACAATTTAATTTGTTTTAGAATTATTTGTGGGTCTCTGTAATCTGAGGGA